>NC_048577.1:38949966-39074966 GCF_013265735.2 Oncorhynchus mykiss | reverse complement strand
CCTTCTTCCACCTACGAAGCCTGTTACAGAAACACCCACCAACCAAGGACCAAGCAGCGTGGTATCGACCAGGGTTCTGGACTCCTGGACATGGGAGGAGATTTTGGACGGAAAGGGACCCTGGGCATAGGCTGGGGAATATCGCCGCCCCAAGGCAGAGCTGGAGGCAGCGAAAGCTGAGCGGCGGCGATATGAGGAGGTAGCACGGCAGCGCGACAGGCACGAGAGGCAGCCCCTCAAATGTTTTTTTTTTGGGGGGGGCACACGGGGAGTGTGGCAGAGTCAGGTTGGAGACCTGAGCCTACTCCTCGTGCTTACCAGCAGAAGCGCAGTACTGGTCAGGCACTGTGTTATGTGGTCAAGAGCACGGTGTGGCCAGTACGCGCTCATAGCCCGGTGGGCTATAGGCCAGCAAGTGCCATGCGAGAGTGGGCATCCAGCAAGGGCGTGTTGTGCTGGCCCAAGGCCTAAGGGAGAGGTGCGAGTGCTATGCACCAGATCTCCAGTGCTCACCCACAGCCCGGTTCAACCTGTGCCTGCACTCTGGATGGTCCAGGGTAAAATGGTGATCCAGCCGGGAGGAGTGGTGCCAAGGCTGCGCACCAGGGCTCCAGTGCTCCCCCACAGCCTGGTCCATCCGGTGCCTCCTCCAAGCATCAGGCCTCCTGTAGGTCTCCCCAGCCTGGTGGGTCCTGTGGCAGCCCCACGCACCAGGCTGTCTCTCCGTCTCCTCCCTCCAGGTCCGCCCGTCTGTCCTGAGCTGCCAGAGCCGCCCGTCAGTCAGGAGCTGCCGGATCCGTTCATCAGTCAGGAGCTGCCGGAGCCGCCCGTCAGTCAGGAGCTGCCGGAGCTGCCCGTCAGTCAGGAGCTGACGGAGCCGCCCGTCACTCAGGCGCTGACGGAATCGCCCTTCACTCCGGCAAGGGTCCCCAGTCCGAGGTCGGCGGCGAGTGTCGCCGCCCCCAAGGCGCCACTTGAGTGGGCCAAGACTATGGTGGAGTGGGGTCCACGTCACGCGCCAGAGCCGCCACCGCGGACAGACGCCCACCCAGACCCTCCCTCATAGGTTCAGGTTTTGCGGCCGGAGTCCGCACCTTTGGGTACTGTCACGTTCTGACCTTAGTTCCTTTGTTATGTCTATGTTCTTTTTTCTATGTGTTTGGCCTAGTATGGTTCTCAATCAGAAGCAGGTGTGTCGTTCGTTGTCTCTGATTGAATCATACTTAGGTAGCCTGTTTTCCCCATTTTGGTTGTGGGTGTTTAATTCTCTGTTTAGTGGTTTTCTGCACCTTACAGGACTGTTTAGTTTTTTTCGTTTATTCACGTTGTTGTTTCGTATTTCAGGGTTCCATTGTTAAAATCATGAACACGTACCACGCTGCACTTTGCTCCACACCTTCTTCCACCTACGAAACCCATTACAGACAGGGACCTGAAAAATTGACTTTTTTTTTTTGTTGCTGAGTTTAGATGGTAGGCTAAATAGGCCTATTTGTTTTATCATCTGCTGCTTTGATGGTCTCCAGCAATTATGATTTGAGATCTTCAAATGTGTGATTTAAGCCAGTTTCTTTCAATGAATCTGAAATAAAAGATAGGCCTTTCATGCCAATGGTTGACCTGCAGGTCAGGGATGGATGTGTATGGAGCTACCTTTTCCATGTGGGTTTATCCAAGAAAGTCACTATTTAAGATCAGGTGGCAAAGGCAACAATAGGGTAGACAAGTATCACATGAACCAATGTATGTCTACTTGCCATATTGGCTAAGCTACCAGCTCTATAAAACACTATTAGAAAAAAAGGGTTCCAAAAGGGTTCTTCAGCTGGCCCCGTAGGAGAACCCTTTTCGGTTCCATGTACCCTTTCGGTTCCAGGTAAAACCATTTTGGGTTCCATGTAGAACCCTCTGTGGAAAGGGGTTCTACATGAAACCCATAAGGGTTATACCTGGAAGAACCAAAAAGGGTTCTTCAAAGGGCTCTCATATAGAGAAAGCCTATGGTAACAGCCGAGGAACCATTTTAGGTTCTATATAGCACTTTTTTTCCTAAGAGTCTATTGTTCTGCAGTTTAGGGTGCTGACTCTGAGGCACGTTTCTATTATTTTACTGAACCTTTATGTCCTATCGACCAAGGCCAGTTAAATTGTTGATGAAACTCTTGAATTCAAATGAAAAGACAGGCCTGTAGCGGCACTGAATGCAAGCCTTGTTCGTCTTATTATCGGGTTAATTAAAGCTAGGATCTGACAATGTCACCCGGTTGTAGAAAAACGGATTTAAATGCAATGTCTCCCGGGACTGCGTGTCAAGGGCTGCTTTTCACTGAGCCCGTGCGCCTGGATGGGGTTACGATCAGAATTGACAAGAAGCAATTATTGAATTTTAGATGTTCAAAAAATAAATGAATGGTTGGAATTATTCATAAAACATCTGTAAAACATGATAAACTTAGTTGAAAGGCATCTGAGGCAACTCTAACCACATCTTTGTAGGGGAGAGGGATAAAACGGCCAGATCCTGAGACATTTCTAAGGAGTTCATTAAAATGTACACATTGAAATGCAGAGGGGTGCTATTTGGGCTTGAGGTCAAGTGACGAACGGATTATATACTTCCTCATAATAATATTAATTAAACAATTTGCATGCTAATAAGGTAACAATTATCACGGCTTCTGTTGAGAGATTCGGGTTATTACAACACGCCAATCCGGGTGCCAAGGGTCAGGGAGTGAGTGGGGAGCGAAATTTCACTCAGATTAACATTATGACAGCACCAGACATGGGATAAATAAAGTCGAATTAATTGTCTCTATAGCCTAAAGAGCAGAGAGACATAACTACTAGACCTACTTAGACAGGATTGATTCGCTTTATTCACAACACATTTCTGTACATAAGCGAGTGGGGAAACATGAACTAGTACTATGAAGGTCTCCGGACAAATAGCATAATGTAACAAAAATGAATGGTTCGGAGCTTCCCCGCAGTAGACTATGGTCATACATTTTTGTTAACCTTTTACACAATCATAAATGTCCTCAGTTTTCACCGGAGATGAGTCTATTTTGAACTGCGAGAATAAATAATCTCTAGGCATATAAAGGTAAATATAACACAATTATTGAATATATATATATATATATATATATATATATATATATATATATATATATATATATATATGTATGTATAGAGAGAGAGAGAGAGAGAGAGAGAGAGAGAGAGAGAGAGAGAGAGAGAGAGAGATATCAGATGACACACTGGTGCTGCACATCTAGCTACAATGTTTTATTTGTTTGCCTCATAAAGACAGCATTTACCTGCCTACATGAGTTCAAAACTAGTCTACCAAAAAAACTATAACAATAACTACAACACCGTATACACAAGAAGCTACTTTGTAAACCTGGGAAAAATTCTCACACATTTCTAAATTAAGTCTCATTAATTACAGTATAAGTGCTGGGGAATAAGGGTTCACATTTCTTCCTAACATCGTTCCTCTTATTAGCAGAAGATTAATTAGTGTGTGATGTAATTAATAACTTAACATCTGCCTTTTTTCAATCAGCCTATCGACAGCAGGCTGAGGAGTCGATCGCCCCCTTTCATCAACATCCCGTTATATTGCACGCGAATTGGTTGTAGTCTCGAATAAAATTTGACCGCGTTGGATGATAAATGTCTTTGTGTAAAATTAGGGTATTTGTAACTCGGCATCGATTACTAGAGAGAGTAAACATTTAAAACGCCACAACATGTTGACCAAAAACTAGCCTCCGTCATTTTCGATGTGGAAGCGAGCGTTCGAAATTAGTCCATCTCTTTCACCTTTTACTGGGATACAATCTGATCACTCTCTCTTGGTGGTCCCCCGTGTAGTTGTGATGTAGTTCTTATCAAAGCCCTCCTGTCTTGTTGTGACAGCTCTGATATTGTTTATTGAGGTGGATGTCAGGTTTAATTAGCAATCGATATGGAAAGCGTTTGCAGACCGCGCCTCTGACGTCATACTCGATTACCGTTTCTCATTGGTCTCAAATTCCCAAAGCCTAGGCTAATTATTGGAAGGTTCATGTTGATAAAGTACAGCTCATCCTTCCCTCCACATCATGTCCCCTCCTCGCTGGCCACTCTCACTGCATGCTTTTTAAATTCACACCACCAGCCTCCAGACGTCGTTTCCTTTTGCCTAGGAGATGATGGACAGCAGGATACTGGATCCACCTCATGCCCAGTTCGGAGGCTCTCTCGGCGGGATGGTGGGCTTTCCGTACCATCTAAGCCACCATCATGTTTACGAATTAGCCGGTCATCAACTTCAATCTGCGGCCGCAGTTCCTTTTTCAATAGACGGATTACTTAATGGTTCCTGCACAGCTTCAGTGGTTAATTCAAACCCCCTCTTGTCTGGCTGTGGTATGAATGGAGATAACCAGCAGTACAAGTTGACAGGTAAGCAAAACGAAATACAATACTTATCAAAAGGTTGGCTGTAGATCAAAGGACTAAACAAAGAACTGAAAGTGTCTGTATATCCTGTATATCCTCTCCATAAAGCGTTAAAGAGGGAATCCAAATCCTAAGAAACAAAGACGCTTATTCTGCTTTCACATGAGGCTTTATGCAATTCCTTTCAGTGGAGAGCAGCATAGGAGCTCAACTCCAAACATGAAACCCCCTTGTGTTGTGACAGGGTGGGAAACATCACTATTTCTCTATTGTTAGTAGAATGTTTTAATGTGTTTTTGTTATTATTATCAGGATCAATATTGTGTGATTAATTGTCTATTATTACTAATATTTTCTTACCATCGAAAACGGACATAATAGCCCAATTTATTAGACTATATTTGATTCATTTCTTTATAAAGGACCACAGAAACAACGTTCACTTGCAAAAAATCATGCCGACTACTTTTGCGTCTCTCACACACTCTCTTGTTTTGTATTCTCATGCTAGATTCGTGTGACCCAGACAAGGATAGCCCTGGTTGTAAGAGACGACGAACTCGTACAAATTTCACTGGTTGGCAACTGGAAGAATTAGAAAAGGCTTTTAATGAGAGTCACTATCCCGACGTGTTCATGAGGGAAGCACTGGCTCTGAGATTGGACTTGATAGAATCGAGGGTACAGGTAAATATCAACCATATCCACTTTTTGGAATTCACTGTTGTTGGTTTGTTATGATGTGTAGCCTAATGTTTCTTAAACACTGATAGGCTGTTTGAACAAAGGAAAGTAGGCCTATTTATTCCCCATGTGTCTTACACAAATATGTTACAATAGTCTCTTTTAGATATATAGCTGTCCTGTAATTCCTGTCTCTTTGTTGTTTTGTACTGTGACCAACAACTCCACGGGGAGCTCGTGTAATATAGACACACAAAGGCCTATTATAGTATGTACAGTACGATGCCTGTATCATACAGTACGATGCTTCAAAACTGCAAATGAAAGCAAATCATTTTCACAATTTTAAAAAGGAAAACATTATCAAACGTGAATATTTATTTAGATAACACAATATACGATATATTTATAGAGATACAGTCTTCGAAAACAAGGGTGATACGAGCAGCAAACCGAGTATAAAGAGGACCTCTGGTTCAAGGAGAAATACTTTAAATATGGCTAAACCATGGACTGGTCAGTTCATTTGCTGTACTTGATATCAATATGAATTGTGTAGGTTCAGCCGGCAAGGCTATATTACTTGCACTCAAACATACTTAAAATGAATATGTCTACATACATCGACGTATGCACATTCAGTCTTTTCACTTGTATTTTCCTATATAAACCGATAGAACACCCAAGTATACACATACATTTCTGAACTTGAATATTGATACATTTTCAAGCCGTACATTTTTATAAAGGACACACCTTTTCCCACATCTATCCTCATCAGTCAAATGTCCATGCACGTGGACTTATTATTGTGATCTGTGCACTTCTGATGCCAAAAGCTCATATGTATATTGTGTTATGCACAGAGAAAATGCCCAAAAATTGCAAAAGCGACATTCCAAATATAGGACTAAACCAGCGTTTATTTTTTGCCTTAGCAATACACAGCTGAAATAATCAACTAATCATCAAGCTTTGATCATTTGAATCAGCTGTGTGGTGTTAGGGAAGAAAAAAAAAAAACGTTGACCCCCTGGGGTCCCGAGGACCGAGTTTGGGAAATGCTGGTCGAGTCCTATATTTGGCATGTCACTTTAGCCATTTTTAGGCAGTTAGTTTTTAGGGAAATGTGAGTATTTGTAACCATATTAAACCATTTATTATTGTGCATTTTATTGGGACACAAGGGCCCATCATAAGTGAGATATATGTTTTCATGGAGCATTTTCCAGATCAGGCAGACAGCATTTAACTTTTAATTGAATAACGAAGAAGGCACAAGCACACGGAATAATTGTAGGCCTAGTCGAATTGGAAAATAAATATGCTTATTTTTGTCATCGCATCTGATAATAAACAATTGTAGGCCTACAAGCAAGAGGCATTGCTCTTTGGTTTTGTGTCATTTGGAACCATCTACAAAACATTATTCCAATGGTTCACACAAATATTATCCTGAATTATTATTATTACTATGTATGTATTTTTTTTTTTTTTTTAAGAAAGTGGACTTCTTTTTGAACGTGGGTAACATGATTTGTTTCTCTATTATGCAGGTATGGTTCCAAAATCGTAGAGCTAAGTGGAGGAAAAAAGAAAACACAAAGAAGGGTCCAGGGCGACCAGCTCACAACTCCCACCCAACAACATGCAGTGGAGAGCCCATGGACGCGGAGGAGATCGCCAGGCGAGAGCTGGAGAGGATGGAGAAGAAGAAGAGGAAGCAGGAGCGAAGACTGTTGAGGTCCCAGAATAAACTTTTGTCAGGGGACCTATTTCACACCCCAGGATCTGACAGTGACAGCGGAGTGTCACAAGTGACAGACAGTGAACAAAATCCACATTGTGACTCTGTAGGCCGAAACCAAACCCAATCGAGCTGTGACCAAACACCACAAACCCTCCAGAACCAAAGACACTTGAACCAAGATGCTGGTGGATCCGAGCTGGACTCGTCCGACAGCAGTCAACAGTCAAGCATGTGCGCCAACAGCAGAGCCTCCACCCTTCAGAAGCTGAACCCATTCAGCGTAGAAAGCCTTCTATCCGACTCCAGACCAAGGCGCAAACCGAACATAGATGGATTTTCTGCCTTACCTTCTTCGCGGCCTTTGATAGGGAAAGGACATTTCTTACTCTATCCTATCACCCAGCCGCTTGGATTCCTTGTTCATCAGACTGCTTTGAAGACAACACCACCAGACTCAGATACTGACAACTCCACACAAAGAACCCTAGTGAATGACAGCAGCTTATCTGCCAATACTGGACATAAAAACCACAAGGAGTCCAACAATCTCAACGACGCAACAGCAATCAAAGTGCAGGTCAACTTTACCGCGAAAAATACTAGTTCCCCACAGAACAGCCCAGGCCATGTTACCTTTTCCAGTAGCAACTGTAGTCAGCCTTCAGCCAGTTGTAGTGCAACATATTTCCAAGATGATGATGATTCAAAGTATCTGCCATTAGACAAAAAAGAGCAGTCTGTAAAAGACTACCCAGAGAGTTCCGAGTCTGTGACAACCAACTGTCCACCAGAGACAAAGACAGAGACTCAAGATGTCGGTATGGAATAATAGACCTATAGGTGAGAAACAATATTGATAGCGTCAACAACACCTTTCATTTGCCCAAAGCTCAATCACGTCTTAGAATATAAACTTTCATTTCAAAGATGACATATATAGCCTATTTTCTGATGATGATGGGTTATAACTGTGTGTGTGTTTGCTGCGTGCGTGCGTGCGTGTATATGTGCACGTGTGTGTGTGGTGGTGGTGGTAGTAGTACTAGCCCCCTTGTGTAACAAACTGTAAAAATACATAAAAACCACAAAAATCCTCAAAGGCTGTAAAAAGTATTATAATATTTATATATGTAAGGTTTTCATAAATAAATCGATTGTATACAATACATCCAAACCGTGTGAGACCTTAAATAGCCCGTATAGTGGGTATAGGTAGCGCTTTCTGTTAAAATCTGATGTTGTATTTTGTGTATTGCTTTAACAAATTTATTCATCTATAAGCCTCACTGAAATGAGGTTACGAGCCGGAGGCGAAAGGACCCGCTCGACTCCTGCAGAGTTTTGATATGAAAGTAATTATTTTCCCGGTGGCTACTGCAGGGATTCAGTTTATTTTAGCCCAAAGGGTTATTATACATTACCGATTTCTAGTGATATGAAATCACATAAACTTCCAAGAATAATAGAATTAGCATGAAAGGCTGGGGTGTCAAATTGAAATACGAAAATAATAGCCCCGGCAGCTGGGAGTGTGTTTGTGCATATTGGATAGGAGATGGGAATTCGTGGGGCGGAATTTTCATGAGCTTTTCACTTTGTCAGGGCCCTTGTATCCGGCTATATTAAGATAGATGTTCGATGATATCCCTCATTGTTCTGTCGCTTACATTGATGTTTCTGTGTTATCAGCCTATTGATCATGCGTCGGCTGTAATAGGACGGGCGAAGCAAACGTGCCTATTTACAATAGCAGAACACATTTGTTCTAATAGGGTTGGCGGTCCCCAGGGATGCTATGCAGGCTCGGGGACATCTGCGCCATGGCAATATTAGCAATGTTGACCAGATCTAAAGTCTAGGTAAGAAAGGAAAGACCATTCACATCTCAAACAGCTTGTTTTACAAGATAGGACCTATAGGTATAACGCACGAGAAAATGCCCCCAATAACACGAACATCTAAATCCTAAAAATGGAAAACATCCATTCCAGTGTGGTGTAGTTGTTCTTAAATACCCCGAGGCCCTGCTACTCTTTTAGGGTCTTGATTTGCAAATAAATTGAAAATAATCAGAGGGGCAGCTTTACATCTGAGCCGGAGCAAATGAATTTCTGAGCCTGTGTCCCTTTCATAATATTTACATAATTTTCACCCGATGACTGCTGTTTGCTCAGAGGAAGCAATGACTTATTGGGTGTGGGTGAAGGGGGGCTTTTGGTATAAGAGACAGGCAAAAGTGTATAGGGAAAGGGAAAATGTAATCTCAACAGAGAATATATAGGCCTATGGCAGACAGAAAGTCAATAAGCTAATGAATAACTTATTATTTGATGAAAACAGATCCAAATACAATGGCCCTTGGAAGTCCTCAACCCAACAAGGATAATACTTTGAACTTTTATTAAATATATATTCCTATACCCGACATAACATTGAAAGACATTATCTTCTTATTCAGCCAGCCACAGCCAGCCCAGCTCCCCCAATTATTGAGCTTTATTTCTGTCAATAGGTTGACATTTAGGATAGGCCATTTGGAAATTAGAGTTGTCTGGATGTGTCCTTCAATATATATATATATTTTGTGTGTGTGTCTTATTTGGAGCGTATGTTGTATGGTAGGGGGTGTTCATGTTTAATTCATTAGCATACCGAACAGGAGTATCGTGGCTGCGCACTGGTGGCCTTAAGGTGAAATTAGCGATTTGCTTAAGTAGTTAAGCTTTTTTTTTTGCCTGAGAGCTGCACGCTGTATGATTCAAGACAAACTATCAATCGATATGGCCCAGGCAGCCTCCAGGAAATGTGTCCTCCATGAATCATACTTTATGAATTCAATTTCTACCCGGAGAAATTTTCAATTTGAACGCCGGATCATTATGGGAGAGTGTAAATTGTTTTTGCTCTATTATGCATCGGACGCCATCATTTTTCTTTCTAATTACGGAGGTGTCAGGTCGGGCTGTCATGCAGGCGCTGATTTTCAATTTAACTGATCATCATGCATTCATTTTCCCATTTGATAAATCTGCTATCTCGACGCCTCTCCATGCCTGGAATGCTAAAAGAGAGACACAGACTGGCAAAGTAATAGGGGCGTATATGCAGCAATAAGTGCAGATCAGGCAGCTAATTTAGCACCTCCTGATATTTCATTTCCATTTTTCATTTTCAACTCTCAAAGGAGGGAAAAGCAGCCCAAAGGCAGAAAGCTCGTTCGTATTCAGCATCAGAGAGGGAAAAAAACTACGAAAAAGCTTGTTTTCAACGACACATCCAAATTAGGATATCAAGCTTAATTAATGCTAATTGAGTTTCTCAATACGTGTTATTTTTATTTAATAGAAACAAATTTGCGCAATTAATTATGAGCGTGATATCAAGAACCTCATTTGCAACATTCTCTTTTCCCTCCCTCGCAGCTTTGAGTAAATTAACTTGTTTTGTCATTTGCCATTTTTTTTGCAAACTAAGGGGGTGAACCAAATCCCAACCAGGAATTATGCCATTGACATTATTTAAGAATGAAAGACGCACACTTTTTAAAATATTTTTACAACATGCAATGTTCATAGCACACACCAATGCCGAACTATACAACATAATTATACAGATATGCCTACGAATGTATTACTCATCCACTTACGTAGTTTTTCTTCAACATTGCATGGGCCTATTGGTGTTAGAAATGAATGAGTGTAACATCAATTTCTATTCATGAAGCAATTCATTAATTGTTGTCTCGTCATTTAATTTGTTACAGTCTTAACTATTTGAAGATGGCTAGTACACATTATTATAGGAATTAACACAAAGAAAATTGTGTTTAGTGACCTGCTAATTCGTTGGTTTTGTAGATTACAGGAATGTTATTAAGCACTTTTCCTTATACATTTTCCAAGATCATGTTTCCTAACAAGCCTTTAGGATATTTTTGAAGATTCTTTGAGTTTCTAAGTGGTTTTTCACGTATTATTGCCAGAGGTTTTCTACAAACTTGTCACTAATAGTATCTGCTTAGCAGGGCTTTGTTTCAGTAGCTGGAAATGAGCATGAATGTAGAAGGACTGTGCCAAATCAATTCAAGATTGGAATGATCAGTCATACACGACAGACATCAAATTACAGATTTGTTTAGCTATTCGATGTGGATCTATAGATAGTCCTACAACATAGCTTAGTATATGCGTATATGACTTGCAGATGTGAGCCTATATCTTATATCATAACCAAACAAAGCAAATGTACACCAATAATTTTAGGCTACAACAACCCATAGACAAAACATGGCAAAATATTCAATTTCCACGTGACTCAAAATCAATTTAGGCATTGACCGTAAAACAATGCACATGCCTATGATATTCCTATCCCACGTTAGTTTGGCCGAGATCAGAGCGATTAAGTCTGTCGGTCCATTAATAAGCATGCGATGTAATAAAATCCTAAAAAAGCATGGCGGAGTTGCTCCAGGATAGGAGCCAAATGTCAAGTAGCATTTTAAGCGATTGTGTTAAAGATCCAAGTGCCAGTGTTTCTCTTTGGGTATCACTGGGACAGAAGGAAGTCCCCTTCATTCTCGCATTCAGCCTCACTGCATTATCTAAACAACGTTGGTAGCCTAAACTAAAATGACATCAATTTGACATCAAGTCATTGGATACATTGATGAGATTAGTCGATCATAGTCGTTCATGAACAATGCACTACTAGCCCATAGCACAAACTACAACATGTCTTATAGAGCATCCAGTACAATCAAAGCGTGACAAGCAAGACGCCAAAACATAAGCTACTATAGGTAGAACGTTGGCTATACACTCTTAGAAAAAAGGGTTCCAAAATGGTTCTTCGGCTGTCCCCATTGGAGAACCCTTTTTGATTCCAGGTAGAACTCTTGGGTTACATGTAGAACCGTTTGTGGAAAGGGTTTTGGGTTCCATGTAGAGCCCTTTGTGGAAAGGGTTTTACATCGAACCCAAAACTGTTCTACCTGGAACCAAAAAGGGTTCTTCAAAGGGTTCTCCAATATGGGGACAGCCGAAGAACCATTTTAGGTTCTAGATAGCACTTTTTTTTAATAAGAGTGTAGAGATGTGTGAAAACGGAAATATTCTATTGAAATGTTAATGTCTGGTGTGTAATAGGCCCACCCATTTGAAGAACTTCTATAACATTTAATTATCTCATCATCTCAACTGTCGCCTGTCGGCTTTATCTGCAAATTCACGCTTGGAAAGTACAGGCAGTGGGGGACTGAATTATACTCTATCCATCTGTCATATCAACCAACTACGTCAAACCATGTGGGAAACAAAGGCAACCACCTAGAATTATTCAGTTATTGTAAGGTTTGAGGTATAGGCCTAGCTCCAATCTGCTTTCAGCTACGTTCAATACAGTATGTCTCAAAATGCTTCCTCTATAGCAAATGCATCTTGTCATATCCGGATGTTGACATTCTGGTTTACATTTGACGCGTTTACCATCCATTATTTTCACCTGGAATAAATCAACATCATAAACATGACCCAGAAATTAACACCAACTCCCTTGGTCATTGTGGTTATTAAATATCTAACAGCCTGTGACTGCAGCCCTGCTCTTCTCTGCTAATTATCACCTTGTGAAAAATGTTTCATTAGCTTTTTTTCATTTAATGAACCAACCACGGAATTCCAGCCAAATAACTAATAAGGGGTCTTCCTCAAAGTCACGAGTAATGACATTTAACATAGGCCTATGTATTATAGATAGACCTATAGCCTGTACAGCTTATCTAGCCACTCTCAGCTCATGTGTGATATGGATGAATGTACTTCCTCAGTGGACCCATATGTCAACACCCACATGCTTTAAAAAGATCACTCAATCTGTTTCCAAATCCATTCAGCAAAAAAAAAAAAAAAAAAGAAACCTACATGGAATCAATAAGGTATTGCCACACAAGGTCTTGTTTGCTTGACTCTTTTTGCTCCCAGAAATGATATCATGGGTTACATGTAATAGATAGAACGTGCATTTGATTGTATGGCGTTACATGACCAGCATCATCCAGCACACATATGCACGATCCACCTGGGTGATACCTACTGCATATAGAAAGCATTTTATGTTTTGAAGCTAGGTTATATTCAGACAGCTTACAGGGCTTTCGCTCCCCACCACCACACGTTTTTCACCTGTGTTGATATGCCACAATGAAGACTAACCACTTTGTGGTGGTTTCTAGAGAACGGTGTAAACAGGCATTTTCCTCTCCCGACTTCCCAGGGAACCTGCGACCCAGAGGTTAATGAAGCGTGAAGTGTGAAAACCTCCTGAGATGGGATGAGTTAAAAAGTGTCCTCAGATGTTAAGGCAACACTGTCCAAATCTATTTGTGGATGTCAGCTCTTTTCATATGCCTCAAATCAGTCTTTTTCAGAAGGTAAAAACGCCCCATCTGTAGATCTTGGCACTTTTCACTTTAGAGGGCTTTTATCTTTTAGTATACTATCGCAAAGTAAAGTAATATATGTGTGTTGTCATTGAATACCCCATGAGAGATTGAATTGAAAGTTCAAAAGTATAGTTAATTAATACAGTCAGAGGATAAAAGCGAAATGGGTAAATGTTGTGGTTTATTATAGGACTTCAACTCCATGATCTTTTTGAAGGTATGTTTGACATGTAACATTGCATACGGATCATCTCAGAAAATGTATTGTAAACAATAGGATGTAACACTAGCAAAGTTCACTATCATGAGATTGATCTCCACTTGCTTTGTTGATGATCACCGTACATCAATAGAGGAATGCATTGAGATATCATTTCCAATGTCTGAACTACACTGTAATAAAACAATTCTGGGAGCTCGTAAAAATGGAACATAACCTCCTGTGGCATCTTGGATCTGTCACTACAAGTCAAATATCCAGATAATAGTAGAAGTGTGTGTGTGGGGGGGTACTTTTCAGTTTCAGTTCCAGACCTTAGCTGCCCTTTGGAGTGTGCCTTCAGTTGCACCCTTTGGAGTGTGCCTTCAGTTGCACAGTGGTCATTAAAGTAGGTTGCTGTTCTGCTGGAGGTTAGGCTTTGTTAAATTATTTGATAGGTGGACTGTTTTCATTGATTTGGGTCAAGCCAAACATAGCAGGACATGAGAGAAATTGCCATAGGGTGTAGTTAACCCAAGGATAATTAGTTATTACTTCAGCCCTTAAACTGCATTAACCTTTTCCATTTCATACAGGGGATTGGTTCTGATCACACTGTCAGGCAGTGTTCCATCCTCCATCAAAAGTTAGCTATAAAAACCATTACCCAGAACACACCTCAACAGAGAGATTGTCTCCCTGAGTAGTCCCATCAAAGCAGTTTCTCCAGCTTTTTACTTCTAACTATCCTTTTAGAAATGTCCCCAAAAAGGCACAGTTTTTAACTACATAAGTCAGCTCCAGCAAATGAAAGAGGTGTCAGAGGTTGGTTTAAAAAAAAAAACTTTACAAAGTTACCATGCAGCCTGTAACAATACTCCCCAGTGTTGTTTATCAAAGTTACTCATCCTCATGGTCTCGATACATAATTACTTTTAAATAACATCCCTCACAATCCGAACTAAACAGTGCATGGGCTGGTGTTAGTGATCTTATTTCAGCCTGCAGCGGAAGTGTTCTTTAGCTAATAGGCATTTTCTGGTTGCAATTAAACTGGTCGGCGTGAAGGTCTTGACATGTCCTCCAACAGGCTAGTCACCAGCCCCCAGCTCTCTCCTTCCTTTCATCATTAAAGTGGTATTGCAAATGCTCTTTACACATCAAGGCCAAGACCTCGGATTTGACTACTACATGCACATTATTTCATCCTTGGACTCCCTGGTAGTACTGACATGTACAATTCTGTCATTAATGCGGCAGGAAGCCCTGGGATGGACCAGACACAGGGTTTCACTTGAGGTCCAGTTTTTTTTAATGGGCCATGGGAAATAGGGTCTAACTGGGCCTGAAATGTCCCTATCAAAGTGTCCTGTAGACTGTAGAGGAGGAGCATGTTATGCCTCTGTCGCCAGTCCGATCGATCACATTAGAGCAGGAAGTGGGGAAGATCTGACAGGCCAGAAACACTTCAATACTGACACACTCTGACTGGGAGCTTCAGGCACACTTCTTGAAATAAAAAGAAAGCCTTGTACCAGCCCTGTAAGTGGGTGTGATTAGGCATAAAGGATCCCATTGTGCAAAGGCTGGAAGAAAATTAGAAGTGATAGTGGGACAGAATCAATGCTGTTTTCCTCTCAGAAGTGTGACCATATCCATCAACAACACCGAGATGTCTAAGGATCGCTTCCCTACCAAACACCTTATCGACGGCTAGAGGAAGGACCTGAGGAAGGAACCTTTTAAGACATAACATTCATTTCAGCGCTATCGATAAGCAGGCCAGCCTTTCAAAATAACCGATTATGGCACAGGAGAAATAATTTAAGCACCACCTACAGCTTTTTAAGCCTAATAAATGGGGAGTTGGAGGACATACATTTACTGAACAAATTGAGGTTCTCTCCAGCAGGCAGGCTCCCAAATAGGAATTCAATTAAAAGTAATATATGTAAAGTAGATATCAGTAGGAATTTTAATGCACACTGGTATGCAACTGTGAAGCACAAACCACACATATTACTTTAACCCGAGATGCCATATGGAAATTCAAATGGAGCTAGTATTGAACATTCAAGCATTTACAATGGATTTGCACAGAGACATTCCAATCACTTGGGTTATGACAATGTCCACTGAAATTGGCAAAACAAAGCCCACTAAATCTAATAATCACATTTGGTATGAAACTCAATCTTAATGGCATACTCATGAATAAATGAGCAAGACAGCATAGGGGGCAAGACTGTATAGAAGCCACTGCGTTAGGGCTTCTCAAATTTCTCTCAGTGCTACGCCATACGCCATGGTTAATTTTGGCTGTGCAAGGCTGCAGTTTGACTCACTAATCCAATGTGTTTGCCAGCTTTGGGCCACCCTCTGTCCGGGAGGTACTGTAATCCTTAGTAATACTGGCGGAGCGCGCACAGAGCAGGATGGCTTCTGATCAGGAAATATTGACTGTAATAATTTGTTGCTCGTCCCCAGAAGGTGCACCAGCCATGTTTAATCAACAAACAAAACACCCAATCTAACCCTAACTGGGTTGCCACTCTTTGTGGATCCAGTAGAACAAGTGGCTGCATGACAACATTTACCCCTCGTTAATTGATAGTTTATGGAGATCCTTATTGAAAACCTGTATGGTGGAGTGAAATGAAGACTTTGCTTCTCAGTACTAGCCCATGACTAGGCCATAATGTTACTGAATTGAAGGGAGTTCAGGTGAATGCGCCAAGCAATTGGTCTTGTGGTCCTGCTCTTTAATGGTGCCTATGTGCTGCTTCTCTTCTGGTCAGATTTAGGAACCTATTACACTGTAAAACCTTCCCCTGTTAATTTACAGAACTATACTGGCACCCCAGTGGCCAGTTTAATACTGTAATTTTGAGATGCAGAGATGCTGTAATATGTTTTACAGTACTATTTTCCTTACTGTACAGACATATTACACCATCCTTGCTGTACATTTACAGGGATGCTGTAATGTTTTACAGTAAGGAAAATAGTACTGTAAAGCAAAATTACAGTATTAAGCTGACAACTCTGGTACCAGGATAATGCTGTAAATGTATAGTGAAATTCAACCTCAAATCTAAATGTAAGAAAAACAATACATTTGTACATAAAATAAATGAATTCAAATAGGTAACAAAATTAAAAACGAATGGACAACAGAATTGACAATAGAAGTAACAAGAAGTTACCACACGTCACCAAATAAGAGAATCATTACAACACTAATGTATGCCTGTGCATTGGGGGCTGTGGGGGAGAGAGACAAAGAGAGAGAGAGGGAGACGGAGTTCAAATTGGGATTGGGTACAGTCCTAGATCTTCAGATTCAGAGCTCCTAGCTCCAACAAACAGGACCAAGTGGAATAAAACAATGAACATGGTAATAAGAAAAATAGAAATAGTACTATGTACACTACCGTTCAAAAGTTTGGGGTCACCTAGAAATGTCCTTGTTTTTGAAAAAAAAGGCCATTAAAATAACATCAAATTGATCA
This sequence comes from Oncorhynchus mykiss, assembly GCF_013265735.2. Lineage (NCBI taxonomy): Eukaryota > Metazoa > Chordata > Actinopteri > Salmoniformes > Salmonidae > Oncorhynchus > Oncorhynchus mykiss. The sequence goes on along the minus strand of NC_048577.1, from coordinate 39,057,921 downwards.
GAAATACAGTGTAGACATTGTTAATTGATAAATGATCAGCCTTCATTTCTCAGAACAAGAATAGACCGACTAGTTTCAGAAGAAAGGTCTTTGTTTCTGGCCATTTTGAGCCATCGAACCCACAAATGCTGATGCTCCAGATACTCAAGTAGTCTTAAGAAGTCCAGTTTTATTGCTTCTTTGATCAGATCAAGTTTTCAGCTGTGCTAACATAATCGCTAAAGGGTATTCTAATGATCAATTAGCCTTTTGAAATGATAAACTTGGATTAGCTAACACAACGTGCCATTGGATCACAGGGGTGATGGCTGCTGATAATGGACCTCTGTATGCAGATATTACTTAAAGAATGTGCCGTTTCCAGCTACAATAGCCATTTACCACATTAACAATGTCTACACTGTATTTCTGATCAATTTGATGTTATTTTAATGGACAAAAAAATGTGCTTTTCTTTCAAAAACAAGGACATTTCTAGGTGACCCCAAACTTTTGAGCGGTAGTGACCATAATAACAACAGTAGCAGTGATCAATAAATACATGTCCATTGGGGTGGACATTGACCATAGGTGGACCAACAGTCAGACTAAATTACCATTGAGGGGTGTGGAGACAAAGTGAAATAAAACAATACAAATAATAATAAAACGACAAAGAATCATGTATACATTATTAGCAACTGCTGCAGTGATGAATGTCATTGGGGTGGGGGGCAGAGTAAACAGTTTTTTTTGGGGGGGGGGGGGATCACCCTCTGAAGCGCCTTTCGGTCCGCGGCGGTGGTGTTGCCATACCAGTCTGTGATGCAGCCCAATCTATGATCAGGGGCAACTCTGTTTGGGGTAAGGGGGTTCAGAGGAGGTGAAACACAATGGGACAGTTTGGGCAGGAGAGCATCCAGGACAGAGAAGTCAGTGCAGCATCAGGTGTTCCTCATGGGGTTCCGTAACAAACCTCCTCAATTCTGATTTGTCAGCTCTTCTCACCCCTAGGACAAGCATAGAACAAGAAAGAATAGAATGAGAGACAGAGAGCACCAGGGCCGTTACTCTGTGGGTAAAAAGACAGGGGACAAAGGACATACCAAGTTGGTGTCGTGTGTATGTGTACTTGCCTCACTAGAGGTCTTCATTCAAACTCAGTTTGCTCTTGGAAGAATGGGGCAGGGTAGGGATTGAGAACAAACAGCTGGCTTCCTCTGGGCCACCCTGTCATACACTTTGTTCCATCTTTCAGGATTCATCATCTTGGGTTGAAACGAACCTACAGCATATATCCAGAATAGTTTATGAAATCAATTGAGGTATTGAACAAATACAAATAAGACAGCTATATACACCTACCTCAAACCATGGCAAACGAATACAACATTGCTATAGCCTACACAATATCACAGATTATTTTACCAGATATACAACATTTTCCTTTCTAGCTGTGCCACCAAATGTTTGCGAACCACTGGTAAAAGTGAACAGGTTTAGCTAATACTGTAACATTACAGAACAATGTTTTTTAAATTAAACAAATGGCTAGCGGGAGAGGCAATATGGACAATCCTGGCCTACAAAACTATGATTTATGTTGCGCAGATGAGAGCCAAGTGAACACTCTGTTCTGGTGTTTTTGCTTCTGGTGTTTTTGCCATTTATGCTCTCCCCATTGAGTAGAATATGTCACGGTGACATCTAGATGGCTACCAATATTAGTTATTTCTTGTGTAGGCTGCTATCCTACTTGAAATACTGTATAAACCTGGAGGGGAAAATCTGACACTTTACTTAGTTTCCCCCGCCGACACTGTGTTAGGCTACAGCTGACCAGTGGCACTGCACCTTGGGTCGGCAGGCACCTCGATACAATGTGGTGCACTGGTCATTCATAGAGTACGGCCCACAACGTGGTTTATGCGGAAAATGTGGCCCGTCAATCCCCCAAAATACTGCTAGAAACAAGCCATTTTCTCTGTGGTAATGGTGGAAACATAACGGTCACGAATCTGCGCTCAGTGTATTCTCTATGGCGCTCAGTGTATTCTCTATGGCGCTCAGAGGCTGCGATACAGCCTATAATCACAATATTCTCTCTGTGATGTTTTTCTAGGTCACACAGCTAGAAATTTACAAGAACTTTAGAGCAGACCGAAATGGCTTTTCTCAACTCGCGCTAGCTAGCTAGCAAACGTTAGCAAGCTATCTAGCAATGGTTAGCTAAGGAAACATGCAGTAATTCAACGTTGGCTAGCAATAAATATGCTTATTAACAAGGCAAGGTACCTATCCAGCAGCTGCTGAAAATATACCTCCACTTCACAGCCACTTCAAGAAGATATTTACTAAAATAGTCTGAGTTTCATGTGGCCTGCCCGACAGCATGAGGTTGACACCTGAAATGGATCATTTGAATCTACTGTAGGCATATGCTATTACTGTAAAGAAATACAGTATGTTAGAGTAATATTTACAGGAGGCGTCCGAATTACAGTTATTTTCAGTATTTTACCCATAATACAGTGCAATCTACAGCATGAACGCTGTAAAACACATTTATGGTATTACACTATGCATCCTACAGTGTTTTACTGTAGAAATAATAGAAAAGTCTTACAGTGTATGTGGATTTGGCTGTACATATCTGCTGTAGATCCATAGATGCAGGCAGCCCCTAAAGGCTGTTGACCTCTAGCTATATCTGCGTCTCGGGTGGCACCGTATCCCCTGTATAGTGCACTACTTTTCACCAGAGGCCTATGGGCCCTGGTCGGGGTTGGTGCACTTTGTGGTGGAATGGGGTGCCATTTGAGAAACTCTGTATATATCACTCCCTTAATGAATTCAGAGGAGAAGAGCTCTACCAAAACAGTACCTTGTCTGGGTTATTTATTGCTAATCCTGCCTCCTCCTCGGTTAAATTCCACGTTTTCTTTTCTCTGGTCGTCTCCCATGTGAATCCAACATGGAAGACCTGTATCTCAATCAGTATTGTTATTTTCCTTTCTTTGTCCTCTGCCCTCTTGGGAATGTCATCAACATGCTGACTATTTATATAAACAGAATTACTTGCAACCCCCCCCCCCCCCCCCCCAAAAAAAAATGAAGTAATTTAAATAAATGACAACACATCCGTAAACTCCTTTACAAAAGCTTGCTTTATCACAGGAGATATGGGCTGTGTGCATGTTCAAGATATCTTCAACTACAAAAGCACTTTTCCATTAAGGAACTAAAAATGAGCAGAGAAAATTGTTCCTTGAATTTCTTTGGGCAGATAACGATTCTTATCTTTATCAGCAGTTAATCTGCTAAGGTCAAGATTAAAGGGAAATGTGAAGTGAACCCCTAGTGTCCCCAATTAAAAAAATAAAGAAAGAATGCAAGGGAGAGGGAGAGAAAGAGAGAAGTAGACTCTGTCATAGATTAGCCTGCTCTCCAGTCCCCTAAGTACTGCAGAGAAATAGAAAACAACACAATTAAATTATGACACCTGACACTTAGACCTCACTTCAGTGAAAATGGACTAACTGTAGAATGTGAGATACTGTCAGACGATTAATGTGTGATCACACACATTAGCACCTCTCCAACACGACATTTCCTGATGGCCCCCCCCCCCCATTTTGAGTAACATCAGTTACTCAAGAACATGTCTCTAAAATGTGTCCTCTCATGAGCTTGGGGGACAACCATATGTTAGAGGTAAACTGATTGCACAGATTGCGATCATATCTAAAGCAAGTGTTGACTGACAGATGGACTGTGCAAGCTTCATTCTCTCCAACATACATGAAAAGTAGCAATTAATGCACCTCATATAATCACTTCAATAAACATAAATTCTATGGACTTAAAGTAAGAATGCATGTTCCAAAGGTCATAAGACAATCAAACAAGCTGTTGTGACATTAAAAGGGGGTGGGGGGGGTGACATGTTTATGTTAGAGAAATTGAATGCACCTGAGTTACTTTAAAGCCAGACCACAGTATCTTGACATTGAAATAGGCCAATATTTACGCCTCACACCTGGTGTTATAAGGTCAGTCCTTTACGTTAGTTACAGTAGGAAATGAAATATTTAAAACTGGCATCCTTTCCATCTCTAAATGGAGAGAAAGCATGTTTAGCCATTAGAGCTAGAGCGCCCACACATATTACAATACAAACAACACCTACACAAGCCCACTCAGAATAACAGCGCACACTTCAGTATCAACACGAGACATGATTCAAATGGTAGTCCATGTGATCTCAAAGCAGTGCAACACATTTAATTGCTGTCACCTGAGGTCACGAACAAGCAGGAACCATTTCTCTTCTGGAACCTTCCCTGAAGCTTTCTTCGGCTGGTCGCCTCACGCCGGTGCCATACAGTGCCCATTACATTGCCCCTTTACAGAAGATAATATTCATAAGGAGAGCAAGGAGGGGAGGGAAATATTGTCGCTCACTATTTTGCACAACTGGTAATTAACGGTGTAACGTTGAACAATTTCCAAGGCTTTGAGTGCAAATAAGCAAAATGACTGGGAAGTAATTGAGTAAGTGCCCACTGACATCACCGCTCACTCAAGATAAGCCAGCCAATATGATACAATCATGGCTGGGGATGTACAGTGCCTTGCGAAAGTATTCGGCCCCCTTGAACTTTGCGACCTTTTGCCACATTTCAGACTTCAAACATAAAGATATAAAACTGTATTTTTTTGTGAAGAATCAACAACAAGTGGGACACAATCATGAAGTGGAACGACATTTATTGGATATTTCAAACTTTTTTAACAAAACAAAAACTGAAAAATTGGGCGTGCAAAATTATTCAGCCCCCTTAAGTTAATACTTTGTAGCGCCACCTTTTGCTGCGATTACAGCTGTAAGTCGCTTGGGGTATGTCTCTATCAGTTTTGCACATCGAGAGACTGAAATTTTTTCCCATTCCTCCTTGCAAAACAGCTCGAGCTCAGTGAGGTTGGATGGAGAGCATTTGTGAACAGCAGTTTTCAGTTCTTTCCATAGATTCTCTATTGGATTCAGGTCTGGACTTTGACTTGGCCATTCTAACACCTGGATATGTTAATTTTTGAACCATTCCATTGTAGATTTTGCTTTATGTTTTGGATCATTGTCTTGTTGGAAGACAAATCTCCGTCCCAGTCTCAGGTCTTTTGCAGACTCCATCAGGTTCTTCCAGAATGGTCCTGTATTTGGCTCCATCCATCTTCCCATCAATTTTAACCATCTTCCCTGCCACTGCTGAAGAAAAGCAGGCCCAAACCATGATGCTGCCACCACCATGTTTGACAGTGGGGATGGTGTGTTCAGCTGTGTTGCTTTTACACCAAACATAACGTTTTGCATTGTTGCCAAAAAGTTCAATTTTGGTTTCATCTGACCAGAGCACCTTCTTCCACATGTTTGGTGTGTCTCCCAGGTGGCTTGTGGCAAACTTTAAACGACACTTTTTATGGATATCTTTAAGAAATGGCTTTCTTCTTGCCACTCTTCCATAAAGGCCAGATTTGTGCAATATACGACTGATTGTTGTCCTATGGACAGAGTCTCCCACCTCAGCTGTAGATCTCTGCACTTCATCCAGAGTGATCATGGGCCTCTTGGCTGCATCTCTGATCAGTCTTCTCCTTGTATGAGCTGAAAGTTTAGAGGGACGGCCAGGTCTTGGTAGATTTGCAGTGGTCTGATACTCCTTCCATTTCAATATTATCGCTTGCACAGTGCTCCTTGGGATGTTTAAAGCTTGGGAAATCTTTTTGTATCCAAATCCGGCTTTAAACTTCTTCACAACAGTATCTCGGACCTGCCTGGTGTGTTCCTTGTTCTTCATGATGCTCTCTGCGCTTTTAACGGACCTCTGAGACTATCACAGTGCAGGTGCATTTATACGGAGACTTGATTACACACAGGTGGATTGTATTTATCATCATTAGTCATTTAGGTCAACATTGGATCATTCAGAGATCCTCACTGAACTTCTGGAGAGAGTTTGCTGCACTGAAAGTAAAGGGGCTGAATAATTTTGCACGCCCAATTTTTCAGTTTTTGATTTGTTAAAAAAGTTAGAAATATCCAATAAATGTCGTTCCACTTCATGATTGTGTCCCACTTGTTGTTGATTCTTCACAAAAAAATACAGTTTTAGATCTTTATGTTTGAAGCCTGAAATGTGGCAAAAGGTCGCAAAGTTCAAGGGGGCCGAATACTTTCGCAAGGCACTGTGTATGGCTAGTGAGTGAGGGAATGCATTTAGGACACTATCGGCCTACCACAGCAAATCTGTTATGTTAATTTACAGCCCTATTCTCACAACCTCTAAATTAGCTGGGCTAAAATGATCTGCATTTGTGGAAAAGTGAAAGGAATCAATTTGCATGCCAAACGTGACCCTGCAAATTTGATGAAGGAGGGTGTGTTAATATTTTCCCATTAAAGATGAATGGGGGTCACCACTGGCCAATTTGGCCTGACTAGATCTTCTAAAAGGAAATATTTGAATACCGTTCCATTGCATAGAAAACCAGACTTTGTTTTACACCAGCTGCTACTGGCAATCTGCATCGGAGAGATTTCACAATGTCCACCTAACGACACAGCTTGAAACAGTCATGACAAAACAGTCAATAACACGTTGTTTATTTCTTTCCCTGGTTGTGTGTGACATACGTTTGCTGAAGCTCTATCATGAAGAGATGCAAATCTAAACGTTCATCAATCAGAGCATTTTGTCACAGAAAGTTGATCAATCATCCCCGGTACTAGATATCTTAATAGTGCGAAAAGAGTGTGATTGTGCTTCAGATAGGCGAGGAAAGAGAGCACATGGAGGAAGGGAAGGGAGAGTCAATCCTCTTGCTCCAGTGGTCCATGGCAGATGGATGATTCCTCAAGGTACATTTTTTAGTTCAGTTGAGCTACATTGATTTGGCAGCATCGGGTGGATGTCACACATGCACTGAACAATGCTCAATGACTTTGCTATCCTATTCCCATTTAAATTGCCTCTACTTTTCCTTTCTGGCACCTGTTTAAATCAATGTCTTCCTCTGCAGGTCATGGGCTGAATGTACTAAGGCGCCCACGACCACCTCTCAAATCCACTAAAATCAACACAATAATTGAAATATTTTCAAGCTGATTACACCGAGGCCCGGGGCTCGGCTGGTTGCTAAGAATACGCTCCCTGGTTGCTAGCTGGAGTAAATCATCTTGCATTATTAGATTTTTGTTACTGATATGAAACCGCTAGTCCCTCGATTAAATGTCTCACAGTCAACCACCTAGGGGACAGAGGGGAGAGACAAAATAAAATAGTCACTGTGAACCTGTCAAATAGGATCTCTAACTTCCCCTTTCTCAGGGCTTCACACATCTACCTGTTTATGTTTGTTCCAGTTGAAATAACAAGAGCTCGGCTGGTTAAAGTGTGATTGAGGAAGAACAGGACAGACATGGGGAAATGTCAGCAAATCACACATCAATCTTGGGTTTGGTTAAGATCATTAGATATTCTAAGTGATCCGCCTAGCCCTTATATCTACACTGATTGTATACTCTAAAAACATGATGTTTGGACAAGGCTTAATGTAGTTTGTATGACACAAAATAGCGAAGGTCAAAGATTGAAGGTCAAAACATTGTTACAATGCTTCATACAGAAGTGCTCCCTAAACAGTCACAGATAAATAGGCATTTCCCCAACAAATTCTGCACATGTCAAAAGTCATACGATGGCTTTGTCCATCAGGTTGAGATTACATTAAATGAGGGAACATCATCACACTGGAACTTTCCATATAATACCATGTTATCATCCTGTTTGGTGGAAATTAATGTTGTAAATGGGTTTCAGGGATTAAAAATTAACATATTTTGATAGAAAAACATAAATTCCTCATCAGCACTGTACTGCAACTTGAAAATTGTAAAATTCAGACTTGGCACCTATTAATTTTTGCCCCTGTGAAAGACCACACCATGCTGGTGAATATAACTGCCACTAATACTTTACCATCACACCGTGATACAATTATCATGGATTAGACCAATGGCTTGGAATTGACTTTGTCATCCATCAAGATGAAAGAGAGAGACGTACTATTCTGCATCCATTAGATCTGATGCCCTCTGATTACCATTGGTTTCTATTCCATCTCCCCATTAGCTCTGCATTGGGAAGGATTTGCTGCTGCAAAGACATGTCAGACACTGAAGGCTGCTCGAGCCTGCCTTGCCAAATGAGATCAGTGCTCACAATAATGGTGGGGTCAAGTGGAGGGACAGCCTCTCTAGTCCATGGCAGAATGACAGCCAGCATTATGTGCTTTGAGTACAGTACATAGACATGTGATCACCACACAATCAATTAGGAATAGCAGGAGGACTGAACCTGGTGGCGTGCCACACACAAAGAGTTCATTCCGACACAGAAGATGTGAAACCAGAAATAGTGGTCTCAGTGTTTTTGGGATTGTATCAGTCTTTGAAAGCCAAAATATCCCAAAATACTACTGGTAGTGTGCCACAGACATCCTCCAGTAATTAAAAATAATAATAATATATATATGAGCTTGGTTCAACTGTCATACCCCATCAGAACCTAGATTATAAGATTGTTTCCCTCCAATGTTTGTAAACAATGTAAATGTAAACAGCTAATTGATAGCCTCAAAACATGGTTAAAACTAGAATGTTGATATCACGGATGGTCATCTATATGGGTAAGCTGACAACGTAATGAATACGATGCGCACGCTTCAATGGGGCAGAGGTCCGTGAGTCGTCATTCTGGATGGCCAGATAGCTACAAACAAACAATGACAAGAAACTGCCATGTGGGGAATTGTAAGTGACTCGTTTCAGGTGGTTTCATCTTGTTCCCGAAACCATGTCTTGCTTTGAGGTGTTTTGACGGATTTAATGTCAATGCTAATATGGCAACAACAAAAATCACTAGCTAGCAAACCAACAACTGTAAGGACGCATTTGAAAGACAACAAGTGTTCATTGTGCAAATGTATTTATGTTTTCGATAAACACTGGAGAATAAATATTGTTTGCGTGTTGTCAACAATCTGAGCCAAACCCGTCGGTTTTGTCCCACCGTTGCACACGCGATGGTTTAATCCAAAGGGAAGATACTGCTCATATTAAGGGAATTACCATAAATCCAAAGAAAGTGGAAGTCCATTCAAATTACAATCATGTTTATAAATGTAAAAAGGATGATGAGGCCCAAATGAAACGCTTGCTTATTCAAAGGGGATGTTCATCAATGGACTGACCTCACCATTGTATTCCTTTAATTTAAAGAAAGAGATTACAAGACATGTAACCGGATGATTTGCTGACCTCATTTATAAGAACAGCCTTTCTCACAGGTTTTCCTTTCTCTATCTCTCCAGCCCCTTTCCCTACAGTATAAGGCAGGCCAGGCTGACAGCTCCTCTGAGAGGGGGGGGGGGGGGGGGGGGGGGGGGGGTCAGCAGTGATCACAGCCTGGCCCCTAAATAAACATGACGCCTACTGACTAGGGCCCCTTCATTAGCCTACAGTCAGGGCTGGCACGTGGCAGCAGGATCGATAAGCCAGTCCCGCTCCTTTTACTTACCAACTAGCCGCATTTTCTTGTGGCTGACTTGTCTTCTTTTAAACAGTGCCGCTGTTTAACTGCTTTTATTGGGACTTTGTGTGGGACCATCTGGTCCCCCTGTCCTATAAGTCTCTCCTAAAGCCCAGGCCTGACAAGCAAGAGATATGTCAATGCAGTCCTCAGCACAAAGCAACATCTGCCGTGCCTGACGCCCACTATTGTACGGCCATTTAATCTGTCCCCTTCCTCCCCTTAACAGCGCACAACAGCCCCTGGTATTATGTTTTGCCACTCAATTAGCATTATCACCCAGCTGAAATAGAAGCCAATTTACCTTTAATGACATCATTGTCAGATGAGTGACAGCGGTCGGCGCGACGACTATCGCTAGATAAACGGAGGCCTGCCCCTGTTTCCCGGACTGGGCCTCGGTGAGGACTGAGGAAGACCAGAGCCAGCCAATCACAGTGGCCTCACCTCACCTCTTCACCACCAACATTGTTTCCTCCAGTTCACAGAGGCAGTGTGCTGGAAAATTGAGTCCAGATTCATTAGGTTTCCAGTGTGCCGCTCGAGTCAGTTAAATTGATACATTTCCTAACAAAATTGAAGTGCTTTTGTGGCTGCGCCTGCGGATGGCTGGTGACCCCGCTCGGCCCACTGAGCAGCCGAAGCAAGCTGATGGATCCATTAGACCGCTTAGACTGCTTATTCCTCTCCCTCCATCTCTGACTGACACTGTAAATCTGAACCAATTTCAGACTCTAATCACCATTACAAACCTCTTCCACTGTCCATTTGTTACTCTGCAATTCGAATACACTGCCCAGATTGGTCCAGAAATACCAGTTTTGGAGGAGCTCCCTCCCCATTTTCTCTGGTTAAATGGTTCATGACTGGTCCCCTCTTCCTGCTCTGGAGGAGGAGGAACTACTACCCATACATACCCAGTAAAAACAAAAGGCCTTGAAAAATTCCAAAAAGATAAATTGGAACCCTAAAAAAAGAGAAATGAATGAATAAACACACATTATTAAAAAAGATAAGTGTTAAATTCAGGGAGATGACAGACAGTGCTCAAGGCCACACTGCCGGCAGTGGCAGAAGGGTGTTCCTTGAATAACAATCACAGTTACACCTCCAAAACATTTCCTCATCCACTAGCCATTTTTACCCAGCTTTTATCTGTTCACTCAACCGCACGGCGCTAGCGAAGCGGCTGGAGGATATTATTTCCCTGTTGGCCCCAGTCATATAACTCTGCTTAATATGCAGTCTATAATTTAAGAAACTTTAATAATAACCCCAAATATTTGTTTGCTTCTTTATTTTCCTCGAACCTCTCTTTAATCTAACCTTCAACTTTGTTCAACTTCGAGTAAGTGACTCTGAACGTTTACACACAACATGCAAGAACACTCAAGTGGTCTGTATTATTTACACACTTAAAGACGCACTCCAGGATCTTAAGCACAACAAATTCATAACATACAGTTACGAATTGGATTCGTAGCATGTCATACGAAATGGATGACGAAGTACACAATTTGATGACGTAGTACACAATTTGATGACGTGGTACACAATTTGACGACGTAGTACACAATTACATGACGTAGTACACAATTTGACGACGTGGTACACAATTACATGACGTAGTACACAATTTGACGACGTAGTACACAATTACATGACGTAGTACACAATTTGACGACGTAGTACACAATTACATGACGTAGTACACAATTTGACGACGTAGTACACAATTACATGACGTAGTACACAATTTGACGACGTAGTACACAATTACATGACGTAGTACACAATTTGACGACGTAGTACACAATTACATGACGTAGTACACAATTTGACGACGTGGTACACAATTACATGACGTAGTACACAATTTGACGACGTAGTACACAATTACATGACGTAGTACACAATTTGACGACGTGGTACACAATTACATGACGTAGTACACAATTTGACGACGTAGTACACAATTACATGACGTAGTACACAATTTGACGACGTAGTACACAATTACATGACGTAGTACACAATTTGACGACGTAGTACACAATTACATGACGTAGTACACAATTTGACGACGTGGTACACAATTTGACGACGTAGTACACAATTACATGACGTAGTACACAATTTGATGACGTAGTACACAATTTGATGACGTAGTTGTCACGGTCGTCCTCCTCTTCATCTGAAGAGGAGAGGCGAGATGGATCGGAGGACCAAAATGCGGAAATCCCAAATCATAGAAAATCAAACATAGACTGCCCACCCAACTCACGCCCTGACCATACTAAATAAATACAAAACAAAGGAAATAAAAGGTCAGAACGTGACAGTAGTACACAATTTGATGACGTAGTACACAATTTGACGACGTAGTACACAAAAAACGGGGACCACTTTTGGCTCATGAGCACCACTTTCAAAACGACCCGCTGAAATTATACAAAGGTTTGAGATTGCATCTTTAAATCATAGTAGTTCAATCTAAGGGCTTCAGTTGACAGCACTGAGTTAGCCCGTCAGTCTTCAGATCTAATTATTGCTGCTCCTCATATCCTCTAAGTGCAGTGGAAACACATTTTAATTGATATTGAGATGTTTATGCCCTCAGAAAGTAATTAAGATTTTCAATTAATCCTTTTCCATTTCTGGACATCTTGGCTCAGTGTCCTTGAGCGTGCAGCGATTCATTCCCCAAACCTCCACCAAATGAAAGAACTTTAATTACTCTTCATTGAATCATGGTCCTGTAAGTGACCCCATCCAAGGCTGCATCAACATTCAAATGAAAGCAGATACAAACTCAATGCAATCAAATCAAGGTGGCACGATCCCCTTCATCCAGTGGGGTCAGTGATGTTATTGCGGAGGCCTTTTTAAGATCCTTGTACATACAGCTGCGCAGGTGCTGTAAAACCTGGGAATGCTGCTTATTGCTTATGAGGGTGTGAAGAGGTTGGTGGGCATTAAAACCAGAGGCTCTTAAGTGATCAATACTGTAGTTCTGGAAGAATCAATTAAAATAGCCCACTCACAAAGTTATTCGGGCTCCTCTGGGACAGAAGTAATGCATGCACTAACCTCTTCAACTCTCACACTTCCTTCATTTGCTTGTTTGGTTAATACATTCAAATGTGCCCATACACAACATTGCACTGTAACATTCAGCTCCTTATCAATCAACATAGAAATGTGTGCCGTGGTGCCACACAGCTCGCCCTCAGAGGTGTGTATAAAAGGTGGACCATGTCCTCGCCCTGATATGAGAAAATAATCCATCCTCTACAGTATTTCTTTTTCCTTTGGAATTACATCTATCCCAAAACCCAAATGTGTACATGCAATGTGACAACACGTTGACTGTCCAAACCTCTGTCGCCATGCCGAGAATAAATAACAGTTCCTCCTTGCTGCCCTTGCACTGGCTGTTTTGCTCACACATAGAATCACCTGCCCGTTTAGGCAACAAAGGGCCTGCTTGGGGATTATGGTGACATAATCTCAGCAGTGGCCTGTAGAGTGGGGGCTGAATGGGGTCTGAACCCTCTATGCCAAGCTGAGATAACATTTGTCACTGGGGCTCCTGGGCTCCCCATTCATAGATTAGTGGACCGCGGCCTTTCAGATTTTGAAATGGCTTTGGCACTGCCACATGTTTATTAAAAAAAAAAAAACAGGCCACCAAGGACAGGAGGAAGCATCTTGTCTCTTTCTTGAGAGCGCCATTGCCTGCCCTCATCCAGTTCAGCCGCGTCCTTTGTGGAGGCCATCTTTAAGAGGGGGTTGGGGATCACTATGGCTGCTACCAAGACCAGAGATTTCACCTCATTGTTGTTTCACGGCTCTTTTAAAAATACCTATTTATGTTATTCATGCTACCTTTGGCCACTCAGCTTTGCGAGTTTGAAAAGCACAATATTGAAAACTAGGAGTAAACACAACATGCTGTATGGGTTTACTCTTGTTAGACTTTCCCTTTTACCTAAAGATTGAAAAATGATATCATAATTTGAAAGATTATTATTCCAATTCTGTTACCAGACCAAATCATCTTATCCTACCCACTTCGTACATAGACCAGACAGCCCAGACTTGGAAAAGGGCCACATACAGTTGCTCAGTGGTGAAATTAGCCAGCATGACAGAGCAGATGATTTGGGGACTCACTAGGCCTATTCATTGACTCTGTATCGCCCTCCTCATAAACAGCCACAGTGGTTTTTCATCATCTGGCCTCACTGCTAGAGAAGCTTTAATCAGACAGCATTCCCCATAGCTCTGATTTAAAGAGAATTTTTGCTTCACAAAAGACCAAGACGTGTAAATGAGATGTGACATTTTATTTGTGCAGCGCCGTGCCCGTAAATAAATAAATATCCGCCCATGACAGACAGAGTGAGGCTGCTGGGAGAATCTCTCTACACATTGCACTCCCTGGTTAACTGTCACACCATTAAATTGTCTTGCTCTTCGACACATCGCCTTCCGATTGGTTAGCAGATGTAAAGTGAGGAAACACTTGCCAAACAGTTTCCGAAAGGCATGGAATTGATATTGTGAATCATATGTGACACAGTGACTTCTCTGCCCTGTAATTGATCTGCATTTAGGCCACAAGGCCTGTGAACACTGGGCAGGATTCATCATGAAGCACTAGACTAGAGCTACCCTATGTCCCCAGACAGGAAGTCTGTTTGAGCAGTTTATTTGTACTTCTTACTGGGACTGATTGGATCTTCAATTTTACCTGTGGTGTAGGCAGCTATATACCTCAGTGGGTCAGAAGATATCTGGCTCTAAGTGGGACCTTAGTTATTGCTCTTTCATGTGGTGGATCTATCCGTTCACTCTAATTAAATTGAGTTTCTTAATCAGGCTCTTTTAATCCGGAGTCTTGTGTGTTGGGACTTGTGATGGGATTTTGAAAGGGAATACTCCTGATTCACAGAAACATCCTTATCTCACTCTCCTTAACTATTGAAATAAAACTTGCAAATTAGGTTTGTGCACTTACAATGAGATCCCTGAGTCTTGTGCTCTGGGGTAGAGTGAGTTCAAAGTAGTTCAGAAGGAGAGTTTTAAATGTTTTAAGCTTCTCATCAACAATAGCTGCAAATGATTTGTTCAATTGAAATGAAAAGAAATGGTCGTCACAGCTTGAGTTTATGTACTTGAAAAATAATAGATGTTCATGATCCAAATCCAAATCGCTGACAATCCCTTTCAAAGCAAGTAATGGTGGCAAATACAATACATACAATACATACAGTAAGGACACCGTAATGAAAGTGGTATGATTCTGACAAATAATGAAACATTCCATTTATATGCCTGTGTACTCTCCACTCACTACAACCCTTCCTGGCAAATTGAGGAAAACATCCCAAGACAAATCTCCAGGAGATAGGTGAAATGACCAATACTCCCCCTTCCCAAAATAAATGGGTTATATCTTTTAGACCTGGGTGACCACTCTAACCTATCCCAGGGTAAGCCTACAATTTCAGATCCCATAAAGCAGCCACCACTTCCTCCACTGTATTAGCTCTCTGCTGGGGGAGTTCATGCAGTTTGGACTTTAAGATCCAGATCAGGGCCAGGGTTGATAAGGCTTGTTCTAGCTGGGTATCCAGAGATAGGGGTCTTACCTATGAGTCATTTTCAGCATGATCGCCCTTATCTGTGCTGAGCTGGGCTCTCCCCTGGCCACTCGGGCCCTCTGTTTAACTCTGGCCCTCGCCCCGCCTCGCCTCGCGCCGCTCCACCACCAAACACAAAAGCACTCACAGCCAAAGATGCTTGTTTGTCAGGGATTATAGCTTTTTTCCTACCTCTGTGGCATCATCCCTATTTGGCCACAACAGTGGTATAATTCAGCTCTAGTGCCATCACTCTCTGTCATCAGCATAGGCCACTGACCAAGTTTTATTAGCTCACTTGAACCTGAGCAAACCAGGTTGAGTAAACATTGGAGCACTCAACCATCACAGAGAGAAAACGAGACACTGTAAATGTATTTGAGGTCAAATGAAATGCGTGGTACAAAAGTGTACTAAATATAAGCATATAAAGTAATGGAGGGAAAAGTAGAAAATACAATTGCTGGGAAGAGCTCATAGCCATGAGAGAGTTCTGTTGCTAGGATGGAATGAAAAGGAACAATGAATATATTTTAAGCAATTACCTCATTAGATTGAGAGCAGAGTTCCATAATTTATCAGGCTGACGACGATAAAAATAATCCACAACATAGAAACTATAGAGCTGATCTCATAATGGATATTTTAATAATGTCCCTCGAAAATAGGGAAGAGCCTATTAACTTCCAATTTCAATTTATGAAAAAAAAAAAAAATGAATTTGCGCCTCACTGAAATTATCAAGGCATCCCACAAGATGTTGTGCTGGATTAAAACGATACTATACAATACATTAAACCAGAAACAATCCGAAAGCTATGGATATTACATTTAAAATGTAATCCATGTCTTATTATAATATATTTTCTAACCTTTCTTTTTTTTCTTAAATTTTAGTGAAAAAGTACAATTTCGTGACCTAGTATATTGCTATGGTTAAGAATTAAAATATGTACAAGTACTTTTGAAAGCAGTTTTGAAATGGGAAGAATATTTCTTAAAGGATTTACATCAATATTTCAGAGAGGTGTTGGAAACCCGATGAGGTTAATAGTCTAGAGAGTTGTCTCTATGGTAACAAAACAAGTTTATCCAGTATATTTACATCTTCACCTTGAGGGAGCAGGCATAAGTGTAGAACTTCAGTCCCCTAAAGGAATATCACTGGAAGATAATCACCAGCCTCTGACACAAGCATCTCTCAGACCCCTGTCTCTCTGACACTCAGGAATACTCTCCACAAGACTAATTGCCAACATTAACACCACAATGTGCATCCATTGAGACATGATTGAAAATGTCTTCCCCACTTTATTAACCTATATAGCAAAGAGATACATTGTTATACTGTTTTTTGTTTCAGGGTCTCATGCTTCAGAGTCTCATCTTTCAGTGTGAAGGAGGGATCTCATCTCAAGGCTTGATTTGGATAATGGAGAACACCAATTCTGCTTGCCTGATTCCATCTATTTGGATTGATGCACATTACGGCTCAAATAGCTTAAATTAGTGAGTAAATGGCAGCCTAGTGAGTTCAACCTGCAGTAAACAAACAGCAGCGGGGTGGGAATGGGCTGTGCTAAACCCCACAGCATCACACTCCAGGGGGTTTCAGTAGGGACTTCTCCGTAGTGACAGCCAGTGTAGCAGCATCAGGAAATGTCCCCACTGAAATCTATCCAGGTTACTATATTTCACAGCATGTGATAAAGACAAATATGAACCCTAGAGCTGAACCTTCTGTAAGAAAAAGGACTATTTTGTTTTCTTCACTACCGATAACTATTGGACCTGATACACCTACCATAGCTTCTAAAAGTTTCATTTTCAGAAAACTCAAAAACAGGACCTTGGAGGCCTTGGAGGGTGTTTAGGTGTGTGTCTGTCGCCAAGAAGGAGACGGAAATAGCGAGTAAAAAAAAAAACAGAGGGGGGTAGGGAAGGATCGGGGTCATTCTGACGGACACTGTATTGTGTTTTAAATGGAATGATCTCATCTCTAAAAGGCTACTGTGGATTTTTTCCCCTTTATTGAGAGAATAGCCATATTATCATACTGTTCTCCTCGTGAAGTCAAAGTCATATCCGATGATGATTGGGTTTGGGAGACGTTCTGATGGAAAAGTAGAGCCCATTGCATCCCCGTCTCCATCTCACATCGCATTGGCATATGCGGCTCGCTGCTCCCCAGTTTTGGCCAAAATTGAAGAGCTTACACAGAGGAAAATAAATAGATGGTTGAATAGCAATGGCCTGTGCCACTGAACCTTTTATCAGTGGGAATCTAACAGCCCTGCTGTTTTAGAATTTCAGTTTAGCTTCCGATTAGGGTATGTCCCGGCATTTTATTCCCTACATCTCTATGCTTCATAGCTTTCAAACACTTCTGGGTAACTGCCTATTATCCAACAGTTCCGCTCCACTGACCCTGCCAATAAAACTTTTCATATCCTTATAAATGAACTCGATTGCGGCGTTCTAAACATTTACACTGCGCTAACAGATCATCTCCACACCTTGGAATTGGCTAAATTCCCTTTTCCTGATGAATATATAGGAGGAGATTAGATATATGATAGCTTTTCAGATTGCTGCACCCGGATAAATTAGTTTAGCGAGCGTTTACAGAGGCTAAATTGGAACCATTAAATAGCGGATTGAATTGATGGCACATTCATTGTCTCTCCATCGGTATCACTGTAAAATCAATTAGCCGTCACTTTTCCATTCTCAATAAAGTATGATTGTCAGCCACGGATGGGTACAGAAGACCCGAACACCATGTGAAAACAAATGTGTGTGCAGGGCGGAGGATGGTAAACGTGACCTGTAATTGTGTGGAGAAGTGCAATTGTCTTCATCAAAAAGCCCAATGTGCATGGTAAGGGCTATTAGTTTAAGATTCTACCGTGGCAAACTGATAAGGAGCTAGTGGAAATTCTTCAGATATTGCTTCAATACAGGGTGAGCGAAAATAAAAATGGGATATGTGTTCAATCTTTATTATTCAAACAGAAATATTTTGGGGTATTCTAATATACACGCTACCACTTAAAGCCATAATGGACAACCCTCTCTTCTGGGTTAAACTGACATGTCTACTGTAGCATCAGATTTACTTACAGCCAGATCACAACATACAAATGATTAATGTACTATCCAATAGAAAGGCCTGAATCTTCTTTAGTAGTGCCTTGCATAGACTAAAAAAAATGGGGACCTGGACTTGAACGGACCCGAGGACAACTCGACCTAGATCCGACACGTACCCTAATGGGTCTGGGTCTAAACCAGACCTGATTGGACCCGAGTGACATTTAAAAAAAAATATCAGCCAATTTTCTCTTCTGGATAAGGAATAGGTCTTGATATATTGGCTAGGCCTTCTATAAGTCAATAAATGCACCTTATTAGCGTAAAATAAATATGCTATAGGCTATACAGAGCTGTGGTCAGGTCCATTCGGGTCCACTCGTGTCTATCAGCTATAGTTACATAGACCCTAGACCCAATGACAATCAAACAGGACCCGATCGGGGAAAAGTTAGAATTTCAGACCCGAACCAGATCGGACCAGGGTCGGGTCTCAGTTATAAGGGGTCTACCCGGACCCGTGATGACCACTACTGTGTGGCAATGGACAGATCTGTGCAGCCCGGCTGCAGTGCTTTCATTTCTGTAGCTTCATCTTTCTGCTACTTATTGATTTGGTGTGACAAAACAACATCTATTAAACACTATGTCCATCATCCTCAGACCAACTAACAATAACGAACCACAGATAAAGCAGGACCATCACACATTATACACTGTTGTTCCTTGTCTCTTCTTTATTGTGTGGAGGGGTATCATCTGCCGCTTAATAACGTCAAACAATCTGTTTGCGGAATATATTCAGAGCCAGTCAGCTGTTCAGTTTGGGTTGCAAATAAAACAGCATTATGCCTGTCAATTTGCCAGAGGCGTTGCTAAGTGTCCTCTGAGATCAAGACTTTCATCAAATTTTGCTTCCTAATGAAATCCAAAAGGAGGCCCCGATATCCCTTTCTCTCAGCAATGAATCCTGCTATCTTCACATTGAATGAGCTTCTGCCCCCAACAGCTGAAATCCTTCCCTCCTTATTTGCATGACATAGAGACGTGCCCAAGAATACCAGTGGCCGCAGCATCGCATACGGTATGCTATGAAATCCTAAACGATTCGATGAAATGATGCCAAATTCTAAATGTGACCAGTTTGTTGATTTGGAACAACATAAACATTTTTTCCTCTACTCTCCAGCAATAGACTAAGCCTGGAGGAAGACAGTGCTGCTAATATCAAGTTCTGGCTGGACGAGTATGTTGCTAATTGATGTGTGATTATTTTGTTTGCAGTAACACTTGCCAAGTTAATCAGTGACAAGTGTTCCAAATCATTAAACCTAATACCCTCCATTATTAGACCTCTAATACGCAAGAGGTATCTTGAGTTAAAGATAAGCACAGAGCTGCTATAACACTTTACAGAACAGGTTTGGGTATTAAACCCATTGTCCTGGGCACACGCCTCTAATTTCTATGAGCCAAATGAATGGTTCTTCATCTCCCTCTCTCTTCAGCCCAATCACTGCTATGCATCGCCACACAAAGTGGAGGGCTTTGGGTCTCACTGATGAACGATGATTTGGAAATGCCTTCCATTATTACTGCCGCATGTTATCAACACTTGAGCTTTCACTATATGCATGACACATCGGAGATGCTCACCTCAGAGGTAAATATTTTAATTTCATGAATACAAAATGGCTGTACACAAAAGCCAAGGTAGGAATGCCTTCTATAAATCTGATTCGATGACGATCCTGGGTCCTTAGAGAGAGAATGAAGGGGTCTAAAAGAAAACCTTCTGGTGTCTTTGAGCTCAGTGTTTGGTGGTGGTTAGACGGTAGTGAAGTGCCAGTGCCTTTTGACTGTCATCCACTAGCTGTAGGGGGTTCAGGTTTCGTCGTGTGAGATTAACGATGTTTGTGGAAGGTGGGCAGGGCAGAGTGGAGGTCAGAGGATATCCCATGCAGCGGATCATCCTCAGACCATCTGAGGAGCCCTTTAATGCTGAGGAAGCTAGGCTGACGGAGGAAGGTGAGAAGGGTAGACTGGGTGTTTTCTCATGATCCTGGCTGACCTGGGGAGGGAGGCTCCATGGCTCTGGGGGAGGGAGGCTGTTAGGCTGTTGGCTCTGGTGATGGCTCTGAGTAGACAGCTGATGTTTAGGAGCAGGTGGGGTGGCGCTCTGTCCACAGGTGCTGCACAGATGCCTCCAGAGCGAGGGAGGGAACAGAGCGAGAGAGCACCAGTCATCCAGGGACACTGGGGCAGGAGCGGCTGTACACTGGAGACCCCCTGGTCCTGGTCCTGGTCTTGTCTCAGCCACAGCTCCTTGGCCCCTCACATCTGCTGAACCAGTCTGGCTGTGGGCGAGTAATTACCCACACCACACGGTGCAGGACCATGAAGGATCCTGGGAAAACAGGAGCACAAATACAATAGGGATGTTTTTTGTTAGTTTACAAAGAATAACTGCAATCTCTTATTAGATAACTGATTCAGTGTGATCTTATTCATTTTCATCTTAACCCAAAGTTAGAATGTTTTTGAGGTTGATCATTCTATCACTAAAACAATCTGCTCTCAGTCATGTCTCACATGTCTCCCTCTTCAAAGGGGGCATTTTCAAGGAGGTCTTTGAAAGCCATCAAGATGAATAAATGGAAATGTACAGGAAATGCTGTCCAATTGGTGTCATGATTGCTGTTTGGGAGACTCATAATTACAGATAGAGGGATACAGATAAAAGAAGTGAGGCTGGTAATGGGAATCTGTTTGGAGAGGAATGGATTCTAATAACTCATTTTGCCTAATAAACTATAACCGATTTAATCTCCACCTTATCAGGCCAAGATTTCACCACTTTCCTTTTTAATTGGCTATTTTGTAATCCCGAGTCCCAACAGAGTGGATGGTCTGTCTCCCTCTCCTGAGAGTTAGCATGAAATCAGTTTGAAACGCTGTGTCAATCTCATTCTGAAGTGGCCATCTGGCCAATATACAGGAGCTGGGGATGGCACACTGAACCATGGGGTCTCTGTGAGGCAATCATCAGCAGATTTACACAATGTGTTAATGCAAATTTAATAGAGATTTCCTATCGGCCACTTTATTCTTCACTGTGTCCTCAGTGTCAGCCTGACTGGAGCTTCTACTTACACCTATCTCCTAGAGAGAACACACTATTGAGCTTCAGCGGACTGGCTCGTGTACTGCACATGAGCTGTTTTGGATAAAATGTTGAAAACAGTGACTATAATGATATGCACAGGTTCCATCTGAACATGATAACTGTATACATTTACATAGCTCATATACAAAACATGATTCTTATTTTGACACTGGGTTATAGCAGAAAATGTCATATGTGGAATGCATAAGGTAGCATTACATTAAGTTATATGGCTTATGTTTCCTCATACTGTATAAGATATTGAGTTACCTTCCCCATGACAGTATTAACATAAAAACAAACTAATAACCACTTTCAAAAGGGACGTGATTGCTGTACATTTCTTTCTTGTTTGCCTGTATGAGGTTTATACAAATATTGCATTTGTTAAAGTTGATATGAGTAACTAGTAGTGTTTTTAATTCAAATAAGTTGTGATGTTATCTCATATCATTTCACTCTCCGCTCCAGAGCAGAACAGCAACAATAGTATGTCATGAATTGTTTTTAGTTTTGACAATTTTGTAAATATTTTGAAGTCACAGTGATTATATTTGCTCAACTTTGCTTTTTGAGACTGGTCTTTCAATGTTATCGGTAAACGCTGAATTCCAAAGCAATTAAATGTTTTTGCAGGGCACACAGAAATATTCTCAACGTTGCATTGTCGTATCCACACAAGACAGGAAATAACATGTAAATGCTTGACAGCAGTTCCATGCAAACCTTTGATTTCATTTCAACTTGAATGTTATTTTTTTTTTTTAACAAAAGCGAAGAGGTGGCTACAGAAATAGAAAAATGGATATCAAAATGTAAATGTTCCCTTTCTGTTTAATTGGACCGGCACGTTTACTTCACTTGAATGGAGAGGCCCTGTGCTGAGATAAGTAAAGTGAGCTGTTCCACTGAAACGAGAAATGACTGTTTCCTTTCAGTTCAAAAAGGCTGTGCTTTATGGCATTTAGGCATGATGGGATGCAACAGTGTTAACAAGTCTCTCTTCTCTGTCCTCTGTAAACCCCCTATGTGTCTGGAGACTTAAACGGGCCTGTAGAGTTCCAATTGCATTTCAACACATTTCATTCGCTGTGTTTTTTTTTAACATACTGTACATATGTCATTCAAGATCACATACAATTGAAAAAAGGTTATGAAAAAAACCAACATAAAATACCTGTGCTTATATTTATA
Organism: Oncorhynchus mykiss; assembly: GCF_013265735.2. Classification (NCBI taxonomy): domain Eukaryota; kingdom Metazoa; phylum Chordata; class Actinopteri; order Salmoniformes; family Salmonidae; genus Oncorhynchus; species Oncorhynchus mykiss. Next base: position 39,035,194 of record NC_048577.1, on the reverse strand, counting down.
GCTGTGAGATGATTCTGGCAATATGAGACACAATCACCCAGGAGATTCTGTGTAAGTAAGTCAATATGACATGAATCAAGATGGAGGACATTTTAAATGGTCCACAGTTACAATCGTGCCACCATCACGAGGTGAGTTAAGAGCAAATATGTTTTATCCTATATAGCTTCAGAATAATGGGAAAGGCCCCTACATTATTGCCAGTTCTTCCTGGAAGCTATAGAGTCTGACATTAATCCTGACTGTCTGTAGAATTGATGCAATAAAAACCACTAGCGGTGCTTCACATTTCTCTGTGGTGATGCTTTAGAAAAATATAGATCTGCAGACAAACAAAGATATCCAGCCTTGATTGTTTCAGTTAATTTTCCTGGGCTCTCACTGTTCCCTTTGTTGTACATGAGAGAGACATTACACCCATGGCAGGATATGACCTCATTTGCTGAGGAGAATAAATTTAATTAACAAGGCAAACAATGTCTGCGACTATGCCTCAGCAGCAGAGCCTCCAGGAGATAGCTGCTACCTTTCAGTGCTACCCAAACTGGTTCAAGCAGAGCTTGACAGACATACTTCAAAACCACCCTGTTGGTGTTAAATCACTGCACTTTGTGGCTTTAAAGCAATAAGTCACTTAAGATCATAGAGAAAATATACACACCGTAACAATTGCACACACAAACAGCATAGATAAGACCATGTGTGGAGTTTGTTAAACAGCTGCCAGCTGAGCAGACAATATGCTCCTGGTCCTCAGCTGTATGAAAAAGCCCAGGGCCCTATGGGCCCTGGCATTATCGACCCAGTTAGGCACTTTGTATTACACTAGAGCACCTTTGAAAGGAAAGGCACTGATGTGCCAATGTATAAACACGACATGGAATCTCATGTTAGACCAACTAAAACTTGAATGTAAGGGAGTAAAAATACATCTACAATCACAAATGTTTGTTACCTAATAATGTCTGCGCCATGTCTCTGCTGCTACCATGTTGTGCTGCTACCATGTCGTGTTGTTGTCATGTTGTGTTGTTGTCTTTGGTCTCTCTTTTTGTAGTGTTGTGGTGTTTCTCTCTGGTCTGATGTGTGTTTTGTACTGATTTGTATTTTTTTTAACATCCCTCGTCCCCGCAGGAGTCCTTTTGACACTTGGTAGGCCGTCATTGTAAATAAGAATTTGTTCTTAATTGAATTACCAAGTTAAATAAAGATGAAGTAAATGAATACTAAATGTCGAGGTATAAACATCCATAATATAAAACGTAACAGGAGGCAGCCTTGCCCCATGCCTCGTAATGACTCACACATCATTGTTTTATCTCTGTAGGGAGTGAGGGATTTCAGATCGACTCAGCTAAATGAAACCCTTCACAGAATGTCCACTACGTTTCCCAGAGATATTCACTTGATCTGTTTAAGACATCCGAACACCTTCGAGACAATCGAATCTCTCACTTCTGGTCTAAAGCAACTGGTTTAATGACAAAGCAGTAAATAACGTCCATAACTCCACACCGCTTGGCTGTTATCTGATTTATCTCTCTAGTCTGCTGAGGTGATTTGACCCCCTACTGTAGAACAGGACAGGGCTATTGGCTGAAAATAAAAGCCATGAATGGATTGTTTTATTGTCTCCTCATGTGGTCAAGAATGTCATCTTGACTTGTAAATTCCTTTTATAATGTACAAACATCTTTCCGGCTCCATTCCAGGGAGAACAATGGCTTGACAGCCCAACCAGAAATAGAACCAGTGCCCCATTACCCATGAAGCACATTCATGATAATGATGGACACCATTACTCGCCTCTCTTCTTTGTCGTCTGTGCCGTTCCCAACACTTCTGTACTGTACGGAGGGACTAGCAGCATCTCTACATCCAACATCTCACTGGATGTGAACTTCTCGTCGTCAATTACATGAAGCACAAACAGCAGATCATGCAGTGAAAGTCACACCAGAGAGTTGTTATATTTGTTGTTTTTCCCCCCCCGTCCAGATTATTCAGTATGGGAGCATATAATTGGTTTTCGGTGATATTAAATTCGTAGCTAAAGAGAGCTGCATCAAAAGCAGAAAGCACAGCAAAACAATTTTAAGCCTAATTTGGTAGGAGACATGACTGGCCCAGTGGCAGCGCGCAACACAGCCAATTACGATAAGGATTAAGCGCACGCAATCAAAAGATGGAACAAGATAATGTGCAGAGATACATTTGGAACACAAGCAATTAATTGAAGAAGCATGACACCCTGGCTGCTAAAGATGAAGGAGGAGATGAGGTTTTAACACTTCATCATTATTAATGACAAAGACGACTGATTTGTCCCCATCTCACAGCAAAAAAAGGCTGCCGTATGTTTTGGAGAAGCCAGACTGTGCTGTCAGGAAGTCTTCGCTAGGCTGCATGGCGTCCTGTGGCCGCTGTCTGTCTATTACTCATGTGCCTAGTGAACCCAGGAGGCAGAAAATGGCCGAGTTCACGAGGTGATTAATGAGTGCTCTGCCATGTCGTGTCAAAATCGGACACCGATTGTTAACACCGAACTTCTCGCAGGACTGCCACGATAATGCACTCCTCTTATAGTAAATCCATTTACTTGAAGCTATTGAATCGTGATTAATAACGTTCTTCAGGTTTGTAAACATACAGATAGAATCATATTTCGTGTCAAAATCGGACACCGATTGTTAACACTGAACTACTAGCAGGACTGCCACGATAATGCAGTAAATCCATTTACTTGAAGCTAGTGAATCATGATTAATAACATCCTTCAGGTTTGTAAACATACAGATAGAATCATATTTTGTGTCAAAATCGGACACCGATTGTTAACACTGAACTACTAGCAGGACTGCCACGATAATGCAGTAAATCCATTTACTTGAAGCTATTGAATCATGATTAATAACATCCTTCAGGTTTGTAAACATACGGATATAATCATATTTACTTTTTACCCCACTGGGTAGGTACAATTCCTCTAAAGCCCAGATTATGTTTGTAAAGAGGTATAGATAGGGTGGAACGAATCAGAATGCTCATGCTGACTATTCTCACCAATCTGTCCTAGCAAAGGAGAGAGCAGCTCTGTGTCTGAGATCACAATGATTGGACAATAGGTCACCCTCTCACTGTATATAATATATAAGGAAGACACTAATTTAATAAGCTGGGCTGCTAACCGTCCAACTATTAGGAGAGATGAGGAGATGAATCAGTAGGAGAATGGCTGCTGAGGGAGAGGAGCGTGTCATTCTAGCCATTGAGTAATGACTGCTGCTCTCTCTTGATCGTCTGAACCACCCTTCTCTGCTGCACCAACTCGGCCCCAATTAAAACCACAAGTGGTCACTGGGTTATTTCTCCAGAGAACAGCTGAAATGAAGCTGTACGTTTCATCGGTGTATCCTGGTTGGAAAGTCAACTTGACAGAACGCAGGGGCACTTGATAAACAGGCTATCTAGGGCACACACTGTATTGCAGGCCTCTCAGGGGGCGTTGTCAAAACCCCAGACATTACAGAGAAACCCGAAGCAAATTATCCTGACATGGATGAAACAATAGCAAATTGGACAAATGATATAATTTGAGTCCTATAGTCCCCAGCAGAGCCCTGGCTGTTCCCAACACTCACAGGGAATTGGAAATAAGAATAGTGTTTGTAGTAAAGGTCAGGTGAGATAGTGGCTCTCAGCATGGCTCTCTTACTGAAAAGGAAATAGGATTCCCTGAGAAACATCCCAGACACCCAATGTATTCATTATGGTGTTGCTGTTTTGTAATGCACTCTCTATTAAAGGTACCCTGTTTCCATTATTCAAGAGTCTCTTTCTCAAAATAAGAGCAGGTTTGATGGACCTGTTGAGGTGTCAGTGCCTACCGTGAATCAGCCACGTCTGATTTTCTACACACTATAAATCACAGGGCTGGTGTTGCTCTGCCACAAAGTGCTGCCGTTCACTGGTTATAGCTCCACTGTTAAACGACGGCTGCAAATGAACCCAGATCAGCAGAGAGATCGAAAACGACAAAACGTCTATTTGTGACCTGATTCTTCCGCTGAAAGAAATTAAGACCGATGAAGAACCATTTTTTTTTTGTCTTCAATGAAAGACTCCTTTGGGTTTTCGATGGAATTCAAGAGATAAACCACGAGGGGATAGATTGAATTAAATTGAAAGTTCTGGATGACTTCTACCCTTTTCAATGTTTGAACCTACTTCTGTGCCTTGATTTCACTTGTCTTAAAAATCAATTTGTTTTTTTTATGTCAGGGAACAAAGGTGTTTCAACAAGTTCAAGAAGACAAAGGTCACTGGGACTGAAGTTCTGAATGTTTGGCCATGTCTGTCTCCCATGGCAAGAGAGGGTTTTGGAGGTAATCTTAGTCTAGACTGCGTGTGCTCGTTGCAGCAGGAGGGAGTCATACCAACTCATTACAGACCCACAACAGACCCTACTGACACTGGTAACCTTCCACCCCTCATAAGGTCAAAATAGCTCCTGCCAATGAGGAGAACTGTGGAACTAAGCAACCAGAAACAATGTGATGTTTTGTCTTAGTTTATGTTACTCTCATAAGGAGGCTGGTCAGCCTCAGTGGAGGTGAACACCCATTTAATGCAGTTCCCGGACTTTATCTACCAATAAGGATGGACATTACATGGCCAAGATCACTAGGAGGGAGTCAGTAGACTCAGTAGCAATGACAAGAACTGGTTTTCATTTGGTCACATCTACCTGCCTCTGTGCATGGTCATTGCATAGCTATTTAGAAAATAACCCATTTACTGATAAAAGACAGCAAACCACAAACAAACTTGAAAAGTCTCAGGTTAAATCACACAAGGAGCAACTATAATAGTTTGTCAATTTCTGTTATCATGAATTACACTATACAACCAAATGTATGTCGACACCTGCCGAACACCCGCCGAACATCTCATTCCAAAATCAATATGGAGTTGGTCCTCCCTTTGCTACTATAACAGCCTCCACTCTTCTGGCTCGCAGTCAGCATTCCAATTAATCCCAAAGGTGTTCGAGGAGGTTGAGGTCAGGCCTCTGTGCAGGCCAGTCAAGTTCTTCCAAACACCGATCTTGACAAACCATTTCTGTATGGTATTGTCATGCTGAAACAGGAAAGGGCTTTTCCCTTCACTGGAACTAAGGGGCCTAGCCCGAACCATGAAAAACAGCCCCAGACCATTATACCTCCTCCACCAAACTCTACAGTTGGCACTATGCATTCGGGCAGGTAGTGTTATCCTGGCATTTGCCAAACCCAGATTTGTCCGTCTGCCAGATGGTGAAGAGTGATTTATCACTCCACAGAACGCATTTCCACTACTCCAGAGTCCAATGTCGGTGAGCGTTTACATCACTCCAGCCGACACTTGGCCATGGAAACCCATTCCATGAAGCTCCCAACGAACAGTTCTTGTGCTGACGTTGATTCCAGAGGCAGTTTGGAACTCGGTAATGAGTGTTGCAAGGACAGGCGATTTTTATCATCTTCAGCATTTCTGGGAGCTTGTGTGGCCTACCACTTGCTCCTAGACGTTTCCACTTCACAATAACAGCACTTACAGTTTACAGAGGCAACTCAAGCAGTGCAGAAATTGACAAACTGACTTGTTGGAAAGATGGCACCCTATGACAGTGCCATTTTGAAAGTCACTGAGCTATTCAGTAAGACCATTCTACTGCCAATGTTTGTCTATGGAGATTGCATAGCTGTGTGCTCGATTTTATACACCTGCCAGCAACGGGTGTGGCTGAAAAAGCCGAATCCACTATTTTGAAGGGGTGTCCACATACTTTTGTATATATAGTGAACGTTTCATTAAATATGTATGATGCTTTCGTAAACATGACACCTGTTCAGACCACTTATTGCAATTTATGACAATGGTGTCATAAATCATCACTTTGTAAGCTCATTTTGCCACGCAGAGTACAGTCACAATGACATATGACTGTTCATACAGACAAAATATTTAATGATAGCATTAGGATAGGCTTAGCATGGATCTTTCAAATATATTGTTAGCCATTTCTCTAACCCCATGCTAAAGAGTCAAGTACTGTTGTCAATTCACCACACATTTCCCTTGATTTGATCAGGCCCTCAGCCACACAAGTACGTTACCGGAAAGAGGCACAGGAGAGCAGAAAAACACAGGGAAACGGGACCTTTAGCATTACCATGCATTTGCATCCCAGTTCTTGAGATGGTCTGAAGCCGATTGATTAATGGAGACAGGGCTTGGCGAGCCATAACAGGGCGTCTGCTCCGGTTAAGTGGTGCTTAGATTGTTTTATATCGGCTGTGATTAGAGGATGAAGCCAAAGAGTTTGATCGTTTAGAATTCTCAACCCCCCCCCCCCCCCCCCCCCCCCCTAATCGCAGGAGGCCTTTCGATCCAACCTGCCTCGACAACTTCAATCAGACATGGGATACCGGCGCCAGCGGAAGCCTGTCCAAACCATGGAGGCGTATGAAGTGTAAAGAGAAGAGAGGGGTAAAAGAATCCACTTCATAAGCCATAAACCTTTGTTATATCTTCATTCAGCATATGATTACAGTTTTGATCAACTTTACAGCACAAATGATTTACCCAATAGTAGAAGATCAGAGGCTATGCAAAGATTGTTGTAATTTCACAAAACCTCAAACTCTCTGGGGAGACGGCATTATTATCGACATCATCAAAAACAATCATGGCTGCATAAATTACTGCCTCTGTCTACACCCCATTGTCCCTTGCTTCTTCGTCACTTGCACAGATAACACACTATTACCATCACAAAGGACACAGCATAATAGAGCCGCCCAGCTGGTGGAAGAGGGACACAGTAATGAGCGTGACAAGCCGCAGTCAGTTGTCTGCTACGAGAAAACGTCTCATCCCATTCAAATGGTGGGTGTGCACAGTCAAACTAGAACACAGAGAGAGCATGTAGGCCTGTATTATGACGCCAGACACAGCCATTGAGGACACATTTGATCCATTTCAGAAGCACCTGCCACTGTCCTCAGATAATCCTCAATACTTAACCTTCTCATTCAGCAGCCTGCTGGCAGGGTAGAGCTGCCGAGCCCCTGTGAACACCCCCGGAAAAATAACATGAGTGCCCCCCTGTCAAACCCCCCTGCCCCTCAGATGCACTTCCCTCTCCCATAAGTGAAATAGGTGACAGTTACATTATCATCACAGTCTGTTAGCTCATACGGCATCCTGTGTCGGAACTTCATCGTATGTCTACTTTCCCTCAGCTTTTCACTGTGTGAGTTGAGACACTCTAGAAAATCCCTGGCAGCTCATATATCAAGGGAGCTTCTCACAGCACCGCTCCTCTTTCCTTGTCAATGCACCGGGTAAGTATTTTAATTAGTTGGCTAATTGTCTAAGTAATTGGTAGACAACTTAGCTCAAAGAGTAATCAATCTCTACAGGGCTGTGTTCTATCACATCAAAGGATCTGTAATTAACACTGCTAACCGTGGGATGGTCTTTGACTGAGCTCGATAGCATGGGGGTGTACGATCACAGATAACACTAGGCTGAGCTGGGGAGATGGATCTGAGAGGCCTCCAATGAGCATCGGGAGGGGTTAGCATTATAGACACAACAAGCCCACTCCAGGCTTTAACCAAAACACACATTAGAGAAAGAAGCTAGTCTCATTGTCTTACACATTTCCCATGATGCAATAGTTGTAGAGTAGACAAAGGTAACGGTCACTACATTTGGTGGGCCTTCATACTTTAGGATTTGTATGGTTTTATAATTCAGAATTGTAATTATTTTGTGTTGATATGAGTGAAATGCAGAGGCATAATCATAGCACTCACTCATGCTGACTTAATTACTTAAAGCACTTCGTTTCTCAGTGAGGCCATTGGTTAAAGCCATAAATTGGCTTTAAATTGTACATCTAGTCACAAAACATTGACTGTTTTGATGTTTGATTTGTTTTCTGCAATTGTCACACCACAACTAATCTCAAGGGACTTCAAACAATGAAAGTATGATCTCAAAACCTGCCAAGAAATTGAGGGCAAAACGACCCCAAATTTCATCAAGAAATCTATTTCACACTCTCTCCACTCGATTGTGACAGCAAAATGGCAATTCATTCTTTCCCATCTAATTAATATTTCCAAAGGAATAAACATTTTGATATAGGCAGTGTCAATTTCAGTTTGCTGTAACGCTCTACCCCAGCAGTAAGCAATTATACATCTGGGATGAAAAAGACTAATCATGCCTCAAATTGATCCATTTAGGGCATTTTTAATTTCCCCATTGTAGAAAACAAGATGTATAATGAACAATTATACAAACAGTCAATTTCAATCCTGTGCAGAAGACTTAATTAAAATGACTAATGAAAAATGGGCTGCTTACAGTATAGAAGTTTACTTATCAATTTCCAAATGGGGAAATGCTTTATCTTCACGCAAGTTAATGAAACGCGACCTGAATAACAATAAAGACCATTGCATTTACAAATAAAGTCAGAAGAATTCTGAAAACCCAGGTATGCTGCAGTGAATGGGCATGAGGATATGACACAAGATGGCTTCTTCATTGAGATTAGTTACTGGGCCCTTTTCAGCAAGGCATTACAGTTCAGAATGATTTAGCTCTAACATCTCATCTCATCTATAGACAGGCTTTATTCAGTGTGAACGAATGGGAGTCAAGTGTCATAGAGGCCCAAACGTCTAATTATGATGAAGTGTCCAGAGCAGGCAAAGGGAGAGAACATGTGATTCCCTCAAGTCACCCCCTCCCCCCTGGCTCCCTGCAGCAAGGGCCAGTCCACAGAGTCAGTGGCACTGACAGATTGACAAATAAGGTTAATAAGTACTTTCCACTTCTCCTAAAGGCTAATCAAATATTAATCCTCGAAGTGTGGTCAGCAGAAAAAATAACAACCAATTGATAGGAAGGAATTGATTGAATTGATTCTCTCCCCTCGCAACGTTAGAGGCCATTCAAATTCCTTTAGCATCTGGCGGACGTTGAACAGTCTAGCGAAAGGCCTTCTCCCTTTATTAGAGGGACCACTGTCTAAACACAGCCTAAACAATAGCATGCTTGATAAACCATTTAGTAATGTATTTATTTATTCATTTCCCTTTACTGTATTACTGTAAAATTATAATTATTCTATTACTTTCTATCATTAGGAATGAGTATTGATGGATGAGTGTAGCCTATAATCTCAGGTTCTAGGAATGATGTCTGATTCTGGGTTCTTTCTGTTTTATGACTCATCATCAGGGAACCCAACAAGCCAACTAGGCTAGCATTGGACCAATGGAGGGCATATGAAATGAAACAATTACAGTATTTTGGACAAAACATGAATGACACCTGGCACAAGGTCCACTGACATCTAAAACAGAGCACTGATAGACAAATAAAGCATTGGCAGTAAATTGGTGTTGCTATAGGATTCTTTTTTCTCTCCCCCACAGAGCTCTCACTAATCACAAGCCCCAGGACATCTCAAGTCCTAACCTAGTGGACCATGTGAGCAGAGCCCCACACATACTGATAGGACAAAATTGGATCCAGTGAGAATGCAAAGAAGCTTATCAGCCACCACTTCCAGGCAGTGCTCTCTCCTAGAGCATATGTCAACATCATTTATTAGATGTGGCCAGGGACTAAATTATGTATGATCACAAAACGAAAAGAGAGAAAAAAAAAGATTCTCTCCCGGTAGGTGGGTAGAATAATATTTGGAAAGAATATTAAATGATTAATAATTAGCCCTTGAGGGAGAATATTTGTTAACATTATCTGGTAAGTCATTTGTAATGCTTCAAGTCCATAATTAATCATATGGGATGTTTTGAATCATAATATATATAACATATGCATATTTTTTGTCATTTAGCAGACACTTTTATCCAAAGCAACTTACAGTCATGTGCGCACACATTTTACGTATGGGTGGTCCCGGGAATCCAACATACTACCTTGACGTTACAAATGCCAAGCTCTGCCAACTGAGCTACAAAGGACCACCAAAGACCATACAGGTATTATAGACTATATACAGTACTAGAATTAAGGCTTTGGGTTAACAGTTAGTTGGACAAAGAGTACCGTTACTGAGGTCCGTACAATAATTACTCTCCTTTGAACATGTATCCCTTTGGTACTGTATACGACACAGCATTTGAACGTCCAACTCATTTTAAATGTGTATTGGCCCAACAGCAAGTTAATCATGTGTTTGGAAATCTAGATAGAGTTCACCACTTCCTATCTAATTTCATTTTTTTTCCTCAGGATTTATGGATGGGAATTGGAAACCAGTTTGTCAGTGTATTTCCATCAGTCCACCCTAACATACATTAAATACTTACTAAGTAGATATATTGCCAGATGAGCAATTCCTCAACCAAAATACACTTTAGAGGTACTGTGTAATTGACTCTCCATCTAACAGTATGGAACAAATCCCACTAGCTCAGGGAGTCTACAAATTGCATTAAAAATACTAAATTGGCCCAGGATTGGATAGAAGCTCATGTTCCTCTTTATCCCATTAAACATGAAACAGTTTAATCTGCAAAACCTGCTGACACACTGGGAAATACTCAAACGTGTGTGTTTGTTAAAAACATCAAGCCAAAAATGTTCCCTCTGAAAAATATACAGCGACTGCAACTAGCAATAGCCTACAACAACGGAAGCCCATGGGTTATTACCTCTATAAAAACGATATACTCATAATCATGAACATCCTCATCAGCAGCAGCATATAAAATGCAGCTGTCTAGAGTCAGATGATGAATTACGGTTGACAGTAAAGATCACGTTTCAGCATGCCATAAACTCGCAGTGTAATGTCAAAAGCGAGACAAAGACTCACACTGTCAAATCATCCGAGTTTCTCTGTCAGTGGCTTACCCGATTTGAACATGTTCCGCTCCTTTTGATTACATGTAAACAGGTTTTGACATGGGTCTGGTTAAATGTGTACGACAGGCTGAAAAAAGGGAAGGGAAATGCCTGTGCAAAACCCAACCTGTCAACACACAGTACCTGCTTTAAGTCTCTTCCCCATTTCAAGCAATCTGTGGGAACCAGGCCTGTGGAGCCTAATCCTGTTTCCATCCTCACCCCCCTCCTCTGTATCACACTTTCAATTCCACTTCCCCGTTCTTTTGTGTGATTTTCATTTGATCTCGCTTTTAAAATTCAAAAATCTATTCAAGCTTTTTTTTAGTTGAGTTTCATGCTGCAGCCGTGAAGCCCTATTTATGTTTTAGATTTGGAATAGCAAATCAAGTGTGTATGGTTTAAGGGGGAATGCGAGTGCGAAATTCCCTGGCATCACCTTTTATGATTCTGTAGGTTTAAAATGTTAACAAGGGTGTTTTAGCAGGCTGATTTGTGCAGTATCAGCCTGTCGTTGGCTGTGTGCAGTCGCCTCAAGCCTCTGTGCTTGTGACATACGACAATCAGGAGAAACTCACTCTAAACAGGCATTCCATCACTATCTCAGGTGAGGTGTAGACCATAGGAGTAGAATGGTAATGCTAATTCTATGGTCTAGACACAACACTGTACTAGCAACACAGACACCTGACTACACACAGCACCAATCAGATGCAAGGATATATGACCGTCACAGGAAGTGATCGAATACCATTTTTTTTTTTAAAGAAGCCTTTTCATGTGTCCCCTCTTTGTAAAGTAGACCAATCAAGTACACTCCTTCAAGACACTAAAGATCCCAGGGCTTACATGAGAGGGGTCTAGGAAGATCAAGTCAGCAAATGCGAAGAAAACATATTCCGAGACACAATAAATGCTCCATTGCATGTCCAAACAACAGTACAGTGTGAATACCTGTTTTTCACCAAAATGTGTGAAATAAGAAATAGGATTAGAGAACACGTGTGTGATACATCATTTGCTTGGATGAGGCGTCAGTATAGATCTGTGAGCTGAGCACAGAGATGAAATGGAATAACCTTTCCTTTGTCATTTCAAATTGTGTTTTGAAATGTCAGCATGTATTACATTGTACAACAACAGTGCTTTGCAAAGCGAGAACTGTACAGTATGTAAAACAATAGGAATTCTCTGACAAAGCCACACAATACATAACCAAGAGCTGCAATGTCTATATTCTGCAGTATTAATGGCTTTCATCTAATACCATATCCTGCTGTTCTGAGATTGAGGCAACATGGAAATTCTGTATCTACAAACCTACTGCAAATGGCTTAGCTACATAATAAATAGGCATCCCTTTGGAAGTATCAGTGTACTGTACTGACAGACAGAGAGACAGCGACACACACGCACACACACACACACACACACACACACACACACACACACACACACACACACACACACTCCACTATGAATATTATATTGAGAAAAACTTTTGAACTGTTGCATTCAGAAATGTATTCAAAGAAATGCAATATTGCTCCTCCGTGAACAAATGACTATTTCTCATAATTCTCGACTGAAAACAAATTCCAAAGAGCAACACATCCGGCAGTCATGTCACATCATGAACGGATTCATGTGTATTAACATTCAGAGAGGATAGAGTGGGTTGTTGTTTTAAATGTCATGGTGAAATAAACAACGGAATAAATATCTTTAGGAAATTTGGTTTGGCACTGTGCATCAGAATATCAAATTTAGCTATGTGAACCTCCGCTCAATCATTGTATATGTATGTATATATGTCCAGTTATTACGAAAACACAGCATAGCTACCTATCACCAATATATGGCCACACTTGATACTCTGCCAGGGAGAAGGTGAGATATATATATATACATAATAAGCCCTACTACTTCCTCTGATTATCTGACACAAGGTGCTGGCAGCTCTTCACTGTTTCTGTGATACAGTGAAATATCATTTCTGTGATATTGACACTGGAAGTGATAGCAATGACTGACTCTCTTCTGCGTTAGTGTGCTGCTTTACGGCACTTATCGTCAACATTTCAATAGGTAGAAGGAACGACCTGCCATGGCTGACACAGATGACATGTCAGAGCTGTTTTCTCGGTCGTTTCAGTCGTTTGTGACCAGGCCATACTGCTGGAACTGCTGAAACAACATTAGCTACAAACACACTATCAGTGGTAAAGCACCACTGTAAAAAAAAATGTTTTTAAAAGCATTAAAACAAGTACTACATCTAATGGACGTAGGGCCACTGGGTCAGTATGTCTACGTGGTGGTCATACCATTGACATTGTGAAAGAGAGTTGAGTTCTTTTTAGAACCATTATTAGGGCACCCGTAGTAGAATAACTCGGCCGTTGTTTACCATAAAATGACAGCGGAGGTTAATAATGGTTCATAATAAAATGCTATGTCGCATTAAAATCAGGCAGAGAAAAATTAGCGTACACCTTTTACTCTAATGGATTTCTGGTGTTCTCTGAAAAGTACACACTTCTGTGTGGAGGCAGAGGTATTTCCATGAATGCTAGGCAATAATTAGAGCACAAGGTCACAGGCCATGAATTCATAATTCAAATGATTTGCCTAAGTAGAATATTACAATGAATGTGGGAAAAATACACTAGAAACAGAGAATTTTTGGTAAGCATTTAAAATGTACTGTTTACACGTCTGTATGGAATTAATGTAAGGTGGTTTTTTTCTTTCTTTAAGTGGCCTATAAGGCTTTTGTCAGGCTCCAGACTAAAGTATGGCAGAGATTTGAACTATTTGTTTCCCAAGCATTGTGTGTCTGGTCTAGTCTTTAGTCTTTAGACTAGAGCAACAAAATAATATGAAAATGTTCTACCTCTAAGTGGATAATGGATATGGTATTGAGCTTTCCCATGACATTTAGAGGTTCATTTGTGCTGGTTTCATGGTTACTTATTGATGGCCGACCCGGATATTTCCATTCATCACGCTTTTTATTGACCGAAATGATTAATATACCGTCAAATCAAACAGGATGGTAAGTCTGGAGTGGTGTTGTGCCATAAACACACAGTGCTGAGACGACTTTTTCAAATTGCACGTGCTATTATACTAAGGCCAGGTATGAACCTCAAGCTCAGCTCTTTGAACTCAACAGCTCTCAGTTCCTCAATCACATTACCTGTAGGAATAAAATAAGTTCAACATAACCCCCGCATGTAGCTATGTCAAGGTCAACAACATCTGCATATTCAATCAAAATGGGTATTGTGGTAAACATACGATTAGATACTCCCACAAACCTAACATTTTGCCTGTTTTGAGGGATGGGTTTCTTCCTGACTGGTCAGAGATGTATGGCGAGAGGTCACAGTGTCACTGATCCAGCATGTCCAGCTTTGATCCAGCCTATCAACTCTACCTGGGAAGACAGAGGAGAGGAAGTAGGAAGGAGAGATTCTTCACAGCCTGGTATCTGCTCCTCCTGACCACAGATTTTCTTCCCCTCTCTGCCACCTTTCTGACAGCCCTGGAGAATCAATTGTTTCGCTTTTTGCCCTTCCACCAAGAATGCACTAGCCTCTGATAAGGTTTTTCACTGTTTGCTAAATTCCCCTAACTTTTTTTGCGCAGTTGTTGTCACATGTATTGAGTCGGTGGAGAATTGTTTGGGATTGAAGGTGTAATCAGATTATTTTAGATGCTGAAGAAGTACACTGTGGAACCCTCCACCATATGCATTAACAATTAGGAAGTCGCAGACACTTCATCAGACACGGCGTTGACACTTCTAGTCAGCACACATGAAAATGGATGGCATTTTTGTCTGGGAAATTTGTTCAAGTCATAAAACATACAGCTCCGTGATTCTTAGCCATTTTCTTCATAGTTTCTCCTCCCGTCTCATCTCTCATCCACTAATTCGAAGCGGTTGTGCCTAAATGTGTGTAATTTCACATCCACCGATTCACACGGCATGTCACCAACTCGGAATGAAGAATACTTATGTTCAAAGGAGTCCTAATATGGAGTGATGGGGGGCCTACAGTAGCTCAGAGCTCTTGACACACAGCTGTCTTTGCTGTAAGTCTTGGCAAATCCACTCTACAAAAAAAACCTCTCTTGAGAATTCTTTGTGTGGTAAATTACGTCTGCTCTGAAGAACTGAAGTTACAGTGCAAAGGGCTCTGTGCCTTTACCATTGAATGGTAGCAAACATGAAATGAATGATTAGGCTCACATGTATGAACGAAAGGCTATTAGATTACATTTCCAATGACCGACTAAAAACATCCACTGTTTAAAGATCTTGACACGTGGTTAAAAAAATGTCAATAAGTAAACACATTAGATACATAGAGTATGGTTACGAGGCAAGGTTAATCTCCTGGGTTAATAAATACAACATGGGGCTTCCGGGGTGGCGTAGTGGTTAAGGATGCTGTGCCACCAGAGACTCTGGGTTCGCGCCCAGGCTCTGTTGTAACCGGCCGCGACCGGGAGGTCCGTGGGGCGACGCACAATTGGCATAGCTTCGTCCGGGTGGTTTGGCCAGTAGGGATATCCTTGTCTCATCGCACACCAGTGACTCCTGTGGCGGGATGGGCACAGTGCACACAAGGTTGCTAGGTGCACAGTGTTTCCTTCGACACATTGGTGCGGCTGGCTTCCGGGTTGGATCCGCGCTGTGTTAAGAAGCAGTGCGGGCTTGGTTGGGTTGTGTATTGGAGGACGCATGACTTCCAACCTTCGTCTCTCCCAAGCCCGTACAGGAGTTGTAGTGATGAGACAAGATACCACGAAATTGGGGAGAAAAAGGGGGTAAAATTTCAAAAAAAAAAAAAAAAAAAAAAAAAATATACAACATTTCCCCATCTTAATGGCATGGCCTTGTTGGAAGTTCCTCTATATGCAAGCTTTGTCTATTAAGGTGGATACGTTAATTGTATGATTGCATTTGTCCTTTGTGCTCACCCTCGGGCCGAGAACAAAGCAGACGTGTTTGTTTTTCTCAATTCGTCCGTCTGCAACGCAAACCACGGTAAAAGTTCATCGTTTTTTTGTTGTGTGTGTAACGAACGTCACATTATTTACGTCATGAATCATTGATGAACTGGAGGAGAACTTCACAGTCCCTGAACGGGGAACGGCTGATAATCAATCCCTGTCTGTGGCAGCTCTCCAACAAAACAGTCATTAGTGGCTACTTCTGTCACTCTCACTGGTGGTTTGAATCATCTTCTTTTTTTTTTTACAAAATAACCTAACCACCTTAATAATAGAGGCTATTGTCTGCAATGAGGGTATAGATTACAATGTTATCTAAGGTGGTGTAGCAGTTTTGTCATTTGGAAATAAGCACTGAGATATTCTACCTGTCTGATAAGGACTCAGACAGCGAAGTCCCCTGGTGCTTTGAATATACGGAATGCAAGTTAAATGACAGAGCCCTTTGAATGAATACACTGTACACTTCTCATGCGCTGCAATGAAGCACTGAGCTGAGATACTGATGAGAAAACACCATTCGTGGTGTTTTTCAACCTCACCGAAGCTTTCTTATCTTATTTGATTCCCCATTCTCTTTTTAGTTGATTCAATACATTTACTATTTGCATAAAACTGTCCGGTAAGATTATCTTCACTTATTTGATCTATCCTAAGAGTCACCTTGTTCAGGATCTTATAGGAATAATGAGATTTTAAATTGGAAGACACTCACACAGAGAATGAGCCATTTACAGTTAATTCATCCCATTGAGGTACATTGCTTAGAGGTATTGGAGGGTTTAGATTTTCATTCAAGCATCATATTTAACAGTGTCTGCTTCCCCCCACTTTACTTGCATTGAAATTTAAATGGCCTGAATCTGACAGATCCAATATTGCGGTCCACCGTTGCTATTTTCCCGAGAGCAAATATATTGTCAGAATCCCTTTATTCACAGAGAATAAAGAGTCAGAAAGAGGGTGATCACATGGGGGTCCATTCTCCTGGGGATCCTTCTATTCTGCAGATCTCAATGTGAGCCACCAGTATTTTTTACTGGCCCTATTTATAGATAGACTGATTCACACGAGGAGATATTGATTCTCATCAACTCCATAGTGTGGGAATTTGAAAATGATTTGGTATGATCATTGGCTTTGATGCATGATGAAACAAACCTGTTGGCAAATTAAACAACATATCTTCAATTACTCAATTAACATCACACAGAATATACACACTGTGTGTGTGTGTGTGTGTGCGTGCGTGCGTGTGTGCGTGCGTGAGTGAGTGAGAGAGAGAAGAGAGCACGAGCGAGAGAGAGAGGGTGGGGTTAATTGGCTTTTTATGACTCCAATTAAATAACATTATGCATATACTGGCTTAACGGCTTATATGTGGCCTCCATTAACAATGTCCTCTTGATTGGTTCTTGAGCTTAAGGTCTTCTACAGCTCAGCTACTGCTTGTCATGGACTTTAAACCCATATGTGAAAAAAGCTTTGAAAATAATAATAAAAAAAAGATTCATATTGGATGTGCTTAAAATCCTGAAAAGGAGAAAGATGATGAGAATACCTCTGTCGGTGCACAGCACCTATGGCAAAACAACCTTTCCGCATTGTCAACCTTCAAATGACAATTAAATGAAATAAATCTCAAAATTAAGGCACTGGTCTGTTATATTTAAAAAGCGGTGGCGGTGGAGAGAAAACAAGCATTTGCCTGTCCTGAAGCTGAAGCTGAAGCAAAGCTGGTGAGGTGTTAACTAATCTCTGGTGGCCAGTCTATGCACTGCCGCCTCTAATTGCTCCCTGTATTTCAGTCTGGTGTGAGAGCAGCCTTTGTAGCAAGCGCCCAGCTGGCCCCCAGAGGTCTCACACCTTCATTATCACTCTTTATTGCACAACCTTATACGGGCACTCAGCACCAAACAGCCGGCCCGTTAAAAATAGAGCCTTCTCTCCTCCTCTCCTCCATCTCCTCCATCTCCTCCCTCTCTCCTCCTCTCCTCCTCTCCTTTTGGTGGTTTCAGTTTTAATTACCAACACGGAGCCAAAGCCCGAGTCCTCAGCAGGCTGGGGTTTTTTGTTCACTAATTAAAGCGAGGAGGGAGTTTATTGAAGGGACTCTGACTCTGCTCTCTCATCTATTATTAAGAGGGCAGGACAAATCATTTTCAAATTTAAACGCTGAAACCTGTCCAGGGACAGCTACAGCACAGGGGCTGGCTGGATGGCTGGTTGGGGGAAGGTGGATCGAGGTAAAGTTGACAATGTAGTAAGGCAGTCAAGGAGGCAGATTAAAAGGGGGAGGGGAGAAGAGAAGGGAGGGGAGAGGAGGCTCACATCTTCCTTCAAAATACACATATATAGGTCAGGTTTAAGTAGGTGTACCACAAGGGTGCATCCTAGTTCCAATCACTTTTGCTATCTGTTTTTGTGGATACTTCAACTTTGATTTTAAAAAGTGGAATACCTAACTACACTAAAAATGTACCACATCACACCACTAGTATCAACAAGTCTAATGTAGTCCCGTCGGGATTGATTGCTGGACCCCACTGTGTGCTCTGGGTAAACAGTGGGCATAAATACCAAAACAGCAGGCTGGTAATGTGAGAGCACAACTTCTGGGACAGATTGATGTTCCTAGTGATTCTCTAACCCATCCTGTCTCACACTTCTAATTGTCTAAACAGCCACGACCCTGACAGCTGCACAGGTACCTCAGTCAAAGAGCTCCATTCAGAGAGGACTCACTGAAAAAAGAAACAAACAGCTGAAAACAACAAGTTTGAGATGTGGCAAAGCCAAATAGAGGACAACAAGTCCAACAGTAAAGCACTCCAATCTTTTCAGAATTCACAAAATACATGTAAAATGTAAAATGTCAATGTGGTCTTTTAAATAAGTACACAAATAAGAAACACATTCAGAAGTGAGCGTGAACAAAATAGTCTGTTTCCTAATATCTTTTAATCTGGCATTCTAACCTTCATAGGAGAAGGTGCGGTGAAAAGAAAGGGAGAAAGAATGAATTTCGCTCGGGTGAGGAGCCAGTGAATCTTCCTTTGGCCTAACAAGCAGCTCGCATCCTTAGGGCAATTAGTCACTGTCAAATGGGGGCATATGTAGAACCCTCTGCATGCTTGTTAAGTACAAACCTACATAGAGGTCACTGACATTAAGAAAAATGCAATGTTACCACATAGCTACATAACATTTTCCAAGGTATAATGTCAGATAAAATGAAATCGAATTAAATATTCTTGCTAGTATTGATATAAAACAATACTGAAGCAGGTTTGTACTGTAGTTGCTTAATTTCAATAATACAACAAAGTAGTGGATGCAATGATATCCAAAATTGCAATTGAATTCAGATACTGGGGTTATACACAAACACCTATAACCTCTATTAAGAAAATAAATTGACCAAATAGGTGCATGCATTTGTTTTAAATCGGATAGCAAACACACATTTAGGTGACTGTGAGACTTAAAATTGAATTTCACAGGGTTTCAATGCGTCGGATTGTTTAATTTCACTATTTATATGCATTAGAAAAAGGTACATTTCTTTCTGGGGATGGATTTTTCCAATATATAGAGGGGAGGATATATAGGTCAGAGACGTCCACGCCTTATCAGTAATTCACCATTGCCTGGTTATTAAGGACAGCTTAGGTGGAGAGGGCTGGAGTACCAGGAGGGGTTAAGGTGAATTGATTGCCTGTGGACATGTTAAACATGACCCTGTCAGGTCTCCACTCCAGTCCCAAAATGCGCCAACCTGTGCGCCTCACTCCAAGTAATCAGCTGTACAGATGCTTTAATCAAATGCAGAAGCCCAGAGTACCCCCCCCCCCCACCCCAGGGACTTTTCTACCAACTTGGAAATAATCGAAACCCGCGGCAACAGACATTTGCACTGTTATCGTGTGAGAGCATAGAAAATGCTTCTTGATCTGAGCCTTCTTAATGCTTGCTCCAAAACTTAATTGTTTACGGTGTAATAGAAACGGACGGTGTGTTGTTGTTGTTTAAGGTTAAACAGATCGGAAAGTAATCACGCGAGTGTCTGTTACTCTGCGTGGCGGGTTCAGATACAGCAGCTTGCGGCAGAGGGGGCAGTGGGAGGATAATTATAGGGTAACTTGGGCTCAATCTGTCTGTGGGCGCCCTCCCCCTTCCAAGGGGTGTTTCCCTTGATTAGCCCAACTCAGGGTGCAGCCCCCTCTGCGAACGGCAGATTGAAGTTCATCACGGGGGTCTCAGCTGCCAGTGTGTTGCGATGAATTGCCTGCTGTAAGAAGGTGTTGACAGGACCAGCTGGACATCAGAGAGTGATGATGAAAAGAAAGGGAAATTCAGAGTCACCCCAGACACAACGGCCCATTGGGGACAGAGAGGATCGGTCACCTGCTGGCAGGGGGCAGAACTGCAGCCACAGCCAGGCCAGAGGGGGTGATTGGACCACTGTAGGCCTAGCTAGAAGAAGCAGGGCGATCTCTTACCCCTTTGTGTGTCACTGTCCCCATTCACTGAGGTGCACTGAGACGCATACTGCTCTAGAATTACTACCATATACACTGATTATATCAAAAAGTAGGAACACCATCCCAATATTGAGTTGCACCCCCCCACACTACTTTGCCCTCAGAACAGCCTCAATTTGTTGGGGCATGGACTCTACAAGGTGTCGAAAGCATTCCACAGGGATCCTGGGTCACGTTGACTCCAATTCTTCCCACAGTTGTGTCAAGTTGGCTGGATGTCCTTTGGATGATGGACCATTCTTGATACACATGGGAAACAGGTGAGCGTGAAAAACCCAGCAGCGCTGCAGTTCTTGACACACTCAAACCGGTGCACCTGGCACCTACTACCATACCCCGTTCAAAGGCACTTAAATATTTTGTCTTGCCCATACACAATCCATGTCTCAATTGTATCAAGGGTTAGAAATCCTCCCTTTCATCAACACTGATTGAAGTGGATTTAACAAGTGACATCAATAAGGGATCATAGCTTTCACCTGGATTCACCTGGTCAGTCTATGTCATGGAAAGAGCAGTCGTTCTTAATGTTTTGTATAGTCAGTGTATGGCTTTTGACACTAGTATAGATGATCTACAGTCAGTTCACAGTACAATAGTACTCATGTGTCCTCTTATCTCACGCCAGCACATGTCATCACTGCTGGTAACTAATGCTATAGTGAAAATGAGGTTTTATGGTGAGTGTTTTGGTGAATAGAGCCTGGTTCTGCACATGCCCTGAGGTGAGCAGAAGCTATATTGGTGTGATTCTACCATTCAATGTATTAATGAACTGCCTTAAGGTGCAAATTAGGTTTTAATGGGTGTTACTTTACTGGGATGTCTCTACCTCACACAAAGCACCCCTCATTCCCAATCCCCATTTTTTTCTGCCTCTGCAAGAACAACCAATTACAGTTTATGACCACTCCACTATGAAATGCAAAATTAAATGCAAAAACATCATCATTTTTAACTTATTAAGATAAGATTGCACATTAGTTTGGATGTCATGATACTCAACTGAAATCTTTTCTCCTCTAGGATGGAATACATCGCTCAAGTGGCAAATCCTTTTACCCTCGAGTGGGCCACTGGTTTATCAGGAACAAGGCTCAACCATTCTGTAGTTTACATTGTGGTTCCTGCTGTTTGAACCCTTTTTCTGCTTCCTTCCCTACCCAAACATCACTTGATTATTACTTTGGAAAGGCGTATCGTGTGTATTGTTGGGATGTATCCCCGTCAAGGAAAAGATGGTGAAATGTTATTCTGGTGCCTAATGCAGTATGTCTGTGTCCATGGTACCCTGGTTATGATAACATGTCTCTCAGCATCCCTGACACAAGCCACTACTTAATTAGAAACCATCAGACCAGCCCCAGAGGAGAGGTAAGGACAGGCGGGGAGGGGGGGGGGGGGGGAGGGGAGGGGAGGGGAGAGGAGAGGAGAGGAGAGGAGAGGAGAGGAGAGGAGAGGAGAGGAGAGGAGAGGAGAGGAGAGGAGAGGAGAGGAGAGGAGAGGAGAAATGATTAATGATAAAGCTGCTTGGAAAGAACCTCTGACAAAACACAACATGTCACCGAGCGTGCTCCAGAGTGAACTATGGATGTATTATCTCCTCCTTTAAAGCCACGTCGATTATTTATGAGATCAAACCCTGATTTAAGCCCCGATTTGTTTATCAAGCTCTGTTGGTTCAACACAATAGGAGCTATGTGATACTGTTTGTTTGCTTTCCTAAACCATATGGTTCCCCCTGTATGCTAAAGCCAAAATCAGAGCAGATATGCTAATGTGGGTGTCAGCCAAGGAAAAGAGTGTCCGAAGTCTATGGGGAAATTTGAAGAGCCCTGTCTCTCTTTGTGTCTAATGGTTGAATTGCATAGCATTTTTTGTTTTGACACCTCGGCTAAAGCTCTGGGTGAATTGCAAAATCAATTGCTTTATTGATCTATAACTAATTAGGGGAAGATAAACGGTCTAACTACACACATACTGCCCCTCTGACGGGCCAATAGAGTATCATATATATTTCTCCCGTATTGGAGGATTTCAGGAGAGCTTTAGGAGGGATATCTAGAGGTATTTCAGGCCTTGTTAAAGTGTAGTACAGTATGATGAGGGTAATTGATCATCAAAGAGCATGTATTGATAGAATTTCTTAAGGGAAATGTACAGCGTTAGATTTGTGTGTAATGTGTAGCATAATTATAAAGACTTAAAGATAAAATAAAGCTTTAGTATATGTTTTGTCTTCATTTTCGTACCTAATTATTTGCTTTTTTATGTCGATTTACAACCATAGGCCTATTAAAACTGCTTCTCCTGTGTGACTATTGCTTTATTGGTTGTTGTAACAGTCACAAGTGATCAAACCCTAATTAGTTTCAGCTGACAGGGCGTGCCCCTCAGGTCAAAGATCCTGACTGATGTCATGGGGATGATGGTGAGGAGAAAGGGTCAGGGAGGAGCCAAGGGTTCAACCTCTCTCATTACCGTGGCAACCGCTGCTCGTCAACACCCCAACTAAATATCTTTGTGCTTATAGTTCCTATTATAATCGCTTGTAGATATTATGTTCGAAGAGACTGTTTTGGATGTTTGTTTGTCATGCACCACCTCTCTCATGTTCCTGGACATGCGTCTTGTGTAGCAGGACAAGTTGGTCCTCCTGGACAGACTTAGAACCAGGGGCTCCCTCTGTAGGAAGGTTCTAGAACTGTGCTCACCTCACAACAGTGCCCTCAGTCACTGCAGCTGAGCTCAAATCTGAGACAAGACAAAATGCTCTCAATGCTTGATTTGTCATAACAGATGTTTCAAAAACTATTTTCCCCTTCAAGCCTAAAAATCGCGAAGAAGTAAATGAATAACCACTCCCTCCCATGTTAAGTCCCCCAGACTCAGTTCTTAGCCAGTACTAAGTGCCCTTGTTGACTCAATTGGATTAGCACTAATATGTAAACACAGGAGGTAAGAGGAGTAATCCTCTAATGAGAAGAGAACATTTTTAAAATAAATAAGTGGAAATGCCATGTCTTCCCTTTAACTGAGGCGGATGTCGTATGTAAGCTGGATTGATTGAAATTGGGTCTTAAAGTCCGGGCCCGGAGATGTTCGGAGGCAACTGTTTTGACCATCCAGTGGCAACGTAATTACCCGTTTGTAACTTAGTTGGATAATAGGAGTGTACCCTCCAGGGGATGAGACAAAGACTTTTTAATTATTAAAAGCTTACATCAGCCAAGCGCCAGAGAGTTGCAATTATTAATGTTGTTGTTCTTGTTTGTGCTCAAACACTACTGCTGCTGTTAATATCCTCATTAACCAAAATGACTGATTTTATTACTCTTGATTTGGTTAGGGGTTTGTTAAATGCATCAGAGCTCAGTTGTCATTGCTTATTGAAGGATAAACAGTGCTGGCTCATGTCATGCTGCAGCGGGTCTCTGCTTTGCAACTTATCGTCTTCAATATTTTGTAAAGCTGTGTCCCAATTCAACCATAAACATCACACTGCTCACAAATGACATTTCCAGATTGATATTGAAATTCACCGCACTGTTAGCAGACGATGCCTGTTGATCATGTACTGACTCAAGTGTGACATGTCCTAGGGTGTATTATCTTACTTGATGTTATTTTTATTGAAAGTATCTTGACTGAGAAGGAAAACTTAGTAACACAAACCATGTTAGTGTTCAAAATGTATATTATGAAGATTGTACTTAAAATACATAAACGTGCAGCTAATTTAAGTGGATTCTCCTCACACAAAATCACTTTCAACGGAAATGTGAATTCTCATAATTCAAATTGTAAGCTAACATAATCACTTCTGAGGCCGTTAAATGAAAATGGCTTCGCGTTAATTACATGATGTCTCAAATATTAATTCTGATTAAATTACAGCATTACAAATTAAGAAAATGAATGCTTTTCATGTAATGGCCTGATTTATATTTTTTCTTGTCATGTAAAAGGCCTCACATGGTCTCCTTTATTTATTGGAATTAATGCTAAATATCATATTCCCGTAAATGGTCTAACTGCAGCACTATTGAACTAGAGTCAGTGCTACATCTTGCTTTCATGCTTCAAGGACGGAGAGCAGTAGCGATATAAAGGTGTAAATTCTTGGTCCCTAAGGATCTAAGATATAGCCTAGCGGTATTTACAATCTTAATAACATCCCTTCAGATTGTTTGGGCACAGTGTTTGGCTGGTAATAGGTCTTAAACACAAGTGTTTCTCTTGCCTCTTGCCAATACTGATCACTGCGCTCCCTACAGTTGCTGCTGCTTGAAAAGATTCTTTAATTGAGCCCATCTTTGATTCCCCCTCGTGAGGATGGAAACAGAGGATCTGTAAACGGGATCCATTAATCCTATGCAAGATCTCTCAAGATTTCACATCTCGCCTAGAGCCAACAGGACTCCATGGAACAACACTAGACAATAGTCTGTAAATTAAAAACAATATAAATATTAAAAGTTGAGAAACTACTTCACATATTTTGGATGTATTGAGAACTATTTTATGCCTCTAATTGTTTATTTCACAAAATGTATGTTCTTTTCAGTACATAATATACTGTATCACGTCTTTTCAATACCTTATATCAAACAAGGTTAACTATACATTAGCTGCTGACGGCTTTGTATCTTAACTGTTAACCCGAGTGTATTCCAAGAGCACAGATGCAAAGCTTTTAAACAAAGCCAAGACATTTGAGATGTCTCACATAGACACATCTATAAAGTAAAACAAAAAAGCCCATTCTATCGCTCCCACTCACCATTGCAGAGCCTAATCTGAATCATACACAATTTTAAAGGGTGTTCCTCGTTCTAATGGGTCCCTGGGGAGGAAGGGGTTAATTGATGCAGATGTTGATAGCTTCTCCATGTGACGCAGGGATCCGCTCCCCAGTGGCTCCTATTTGAGAGACTTTTAATGAAGTACTAAACAGAAGGCTTTCCCTTCAGTGGCAGACTACTACCAGCAAAAAAAGCACTTCACTGAAAAAAAAGAAGGTTTACCATACCAAATAACAATCATTTTTGCATCAATGCTGATTTCTTGACTTGTATGCCCTAATGAAAGACAAAGTGAGAGAAAGTAAATTGGAAAGCCATTATTTTGACTCTGAAACTTGAGAGAGAACCTTGGTTTGGAACCATCATCTTGACTGCTCCTCTGTTAGATAATTTGCTCTTTCAGTCATTATCCAATTGCCACACATTTAATAAATGCTTTGTAGAAGGATACAGGTCCTTTTTTGTCATTTCAATTCAATATTTTAGAAGAAAGTATAATCATGCTTGCCACCCATTGTAAAGTTAGGAAATTCTAGTACAATGAATATTTCAGATATCCAAATAACAGACATGTGCAAATATAGGTTGACTGAAATACATAAGAAATGTAAATAACATGATTTGTTTATGTTTAATAAAGAAGATCCTATCAGTAAAATCCTCCAGCCAGCTCTAGGAGATGGCAGTGTGTGGTGGTGAAAGTTGGCTAAACTGACTGTGGTGTGATGAGGCTTCACACTGAGGATTACTAACCCATAGTCACTAAATCCTCCTCATTAAAGTGACAAACCCAAACACATAGTTAGTCAGGCGTGATCTTCAGCTGTGTACGGCATCTGGCCCTGACGTCCCAGCCCTCGCCACCACCCCCACTCCTTTTCAAGAGCAACACACGCACACACACGCACACGTACTACACATGCACATGTACTACACATGCACACGTACTACACATGCACACGCACATTAACTGTAACCTCTATCCAATTTAAAACAATCAACATTCCTTTCATTTCCAATTTACCCACAAAACCCTATTAGTGTCCACTATGATAAACTAGCTGTGGTTTATGAAACGAGGCCACTATCTTCCTCTCCTTCAGTCTGGAGGAGTTCTCTCTCTCCATCTCTGTCTCCCTACAGTCCGCTTCTCACTCGATCCGTCAGCCTGTTCCATCCTGACTATCAGGAGACGCCCATTTCAAAGAGACATCTTAATAGTGATGTCAACGTATTAATTAGAAGTGTTAATGAGCTAAAAGCAACCCAAATTAAATTAATGCAGCAATAGACACAGAGTGAAATTAGCTTCAATTTCTGTAAATGATTCTGAAGTGTGCACAACATATCAGCCTGTCTGAACATTCCCATCCCCCCAAAGCTAATCAAGAGCTACATTGCAATTAGCTGCTTAATTAAAGCAACACTCTGCTCGGAAAATCCGGCACAATTAAGTAATGGCTGTTATAGCATGAAGACAGACTGTATTTTTCTTCGGGAGGAGAAAAAAAAGAAAATCGAAAAACAAAACATATTTTGTCCCTAATGGCCTGCGGGGGATTGAGCCAGCCAAGATGTGCCAAGATGGAGAGGGTTCCATTCCGTGCTTCAATGGGGTTCCGGTGCTCCAGCTGGAAGCTGTGTGAATCGATGACAGCTCGCCAGATCAAACTGCTTTGCCCAGGGTCTCCGTGCCATCTGAATTGGCAGTGACTTGGGCGACTGTGTCCTAATCCCCAGTTTTAGTGTAAGCAGCTCACTGGTTTCCAGTTGGACGGGGCAGTTCCAGGCTATTAACTGTCTACATATTTCAACAGTGGACCTGTTACTGACCTCCAATCTAGTCCAACAACGACACTGGACACCGCTCTACTCCAGTTAGCACTGGTTAGTCAAAAGGCCTGGGAAAACACTCTCATAAAGTGATATTTTCTATAGCTCTAGTGATGAGTAGCATCAGCCAGTAAATCATTTCATACACCTGTGATAGTTGGTATGGATGAGCCATAAAATTGCTTGAATATGGCTCCGCTTGACTGTTGAGCTTGGAGTAACCTGATATCATTTTCATGGTTTTGTTTGCTAAGAGGTTGTATAGGTCATAGATTTAAATAGAACGCAGGCATGTACTCTCAACTGTCCATTTGTGATGAGTTTGTCACGTTTGCTCTATCCAATAGATACATCATGTCTGGGAAAGGACACATTATAATCGAGTGCAATTCGTTTTAATGTTCTGCCGTTTCAAACTACACACATTAGTCTACATTGTGCTACGATAGACATAGCTTAACAAAAGAGGTTCCAATGCCTTACAGGGGAAATGATAACATTATGTCCATAGTGACAGAGCCACTGTAGTTGTGTATTCAGTTATTTACTGGTTTTAAAAAGTGTGTGTGAGCAGAGTGAGCAGTGAGCAGTGAGCTGTGATTAACACCCCACTTGGCGGTGGAGCCCAGGGATGGTGGTGTAAACGCCATCCTTCAGCAGGTGTAGGCCACAGCAGAGCATATGCCATCAGGTTGGATGGGGCTTCTCTGCAGAGACTGTGCTCTGTGATCGTTTCCCTGGGCCTGCCTCTGCTGGGAACGGGCGTCAGTCACACAAACACCATCTGCCAGGAACAGGTTCACCTGCTAGGAACATTTAACAGAGGGCCTAAGAGTGGTGCCTTCCACTCTAGAAGAAACCCCATACACCTGCAGAGAGTGACGCCTTCCTCCACTAGAACCTGCAGAGACAGACAAAAGGAGGACAACAAAAAACGCTTTGTTCCGTTTTGCACTGTTTCTGCACAGCGACACGGGCTCTTAGTTTCTCTTTAGAAATCATCCATGTAAACATTATAACACCAGAGACAGGACACACGGGGGATGGATCCTCCGCCCCAACCCCAAGACTGCTCCAGGATACCTTTCCCTTTGCTAAAGAGAGGGGAAAAGACACCTGAAGTGTTTGACGCTAAATTAGGTTTTCAAAGACAATAATTAGTCGTCTCCCCCTAAAGGTAAATTACCTGCTACCCAATTGAGCTGCCTTCTAATTATAGGCGTACGCCTCCGAGCCATTGCCAAGGATTCTCGTTCCTGTGGTGGAAGATGTGAAACATGTTCAGATACACGGAGACGTGGTAACGAACGGCCTGAAGAAGACAGCGCTTAAACACATTGTGAGTGTGTGCGTGGATATGGACTCACGCTGTGTGAAACGCCTCTGTGAGACTGACACTTCAGCTTCAGAGGAATGATAACCTTTAGTGATTTCTCACATGCTAATAATTGCATTGTGTAATGGCTACAGTATGGTGGCTCACTCATGGTTTTCCGGTATAAGTCAAAATTGGCAAATTAAATTGATTTTGGTCAGACTATCTGTGCAGACTAGTTTCGGTCTTTTGCATATTGTAGGCATCAGAACACTGCAAAGCGCTTTGTACAGATTCAAGATGGTGAAAGGGTATAGAATATTTGCACTCACCGGGTAATTAAAGAGATCCAGTCTGTGATGGCGGTCTAGGTGCCCTTTGGGTCTTGGCATTTTCCATTGTTATGAGGACTCTATTCTCCGCATGGCGGCAGTGTGACTGCAGACTGGTAGGGGACGGGCTGGGGAGACACCGGAGAGAGGGGCCAGTAGTCATTTGAATTCATCACTGCTTCTGATTCCCTGACACTAATTAATATGTAAATTTCACATTGTTTGTTAGCTGCTATGTCAAACTTTGATGTGAGGAGGGGCTTCCAGGTTGAGATTTACTGTAGATTGAGGCCTGGATACCTGCCAAATATCCTAGCCAGTCGGTAATCTAATATTTTATTTAAATAGATAGGCTAATAAATGTCTCTACAGCTTAGAACCTGAGAGACAGGCTAATGATATTTTATTAAGTCAGAGTAATTGAGGATCCCATCAAAATATGTAATTAAACACTTAAGCATAATTATGCAACACAGCAGGACCCCGGATGAATTAATTAAAGAAACGTCAATACATCAATTTATTTGAATTCCTTTGTCCCCTTTCTACTTGTCATGATTAACATTTTAATTGGCTTCATTTGTGACAGCGTAAAATAAATGCATACTTTATTTTTAATTAGCAATAAAGCTGGGAAATTAGAGCTGAGATGTGTTCACTGTAAAACGAAGGAGAAAGTTGTCATGGCCACAAATAGATCTCCTCAGTTTGAGGTCAAATGTGAAAAAGAAAGAAACTCAGTCAATTGATTGTCATCTGTTATAAACACCATGCATACCTACTACAAATACACATGTGATCCTGCTGCATATGCAGCAGTACAAACTCTATGTTGGATTGGATATGGGAAAAGTGTGCTTGAGCGTATGAATGTTAGTGTGAGTGCTTCTGTGTGCCTGTCTGTGTGTTATCAGCAGGCTGCCTAGGTTTGATGCATACCTGGAGAGCAGCTTAATATCCTCGGGCTGCCACTACATGGCAGGCCAGGAGAAAGATACACACACACACACACACACACACACACACACACACACACACACACACACACACACACCCCTGGCCCCGGTGGAGCCATTTACCTTTCTCCAAGTAGGTTCAAGATATTAATTAAGATAAATCTAACTCAATTCACACATTCTGCCATCTGGTTATTTATCAGAATTATGTTAATCATTTCTGTAGGGCAGGAAAATTATTACTCATTTTGTGTATAATTCATATTAATATTCAGAATGAAATAGTTCTGTATTCTGGGTCCATATGGACCCTGTGCACCATAGCATCTCTTCAGCAGAGTAGAAGAAGTGGAAACACACAGACATAATGCAAGTGTCAAACATTCTCCCTTAAGTGTTCTCACAAACAATATGGCCATGCAAAAACTGGAATCACATGCAATGGCACAGCCTGGAGTGATTATGATATAGGTCATACATTTTAATTGCCTTAGACTACTAAACAATAATTCTATTGGGCCAACGATCCATTCACTCTACTTAAATGTCAGAGGAGCCAACCCACGATATGAGATTAAGTAGTCTGACAATGACACATTCTGCTTGAGTTGCTTATGATTTGGACTAATCTAAAGCAGCATTGTTGGCTGCTAGAAGCGGTTAGTTAATTAAACACAGAGGAGATAATTAAGATGAGACGACTGTGTGGATCACTGGTCAGTCTGCCATTATTTGGGGGACGGGCCTGGCAGGTGGCACAGCACTCTGTCAGGTGACAGCTCACAGCCTGCGCAGCAGATCAGATCACATGATAGCAGTCAGCTCACTGTGGTTCCCCCTGGTACAACCCCCTACAGTTACAGTAAAAAACCTTAGTTCAACCAAGGCCTCATTTCTGGGCAGCTTTGAGAATGACTTTCCAGCTATTTAGTTGCTGGCTGGTCACGTGCCTGGGGCAGGGGAGAGGCAGGGGTAAAGGGGAGTGCCAGGGCGGAAGCAGATCACACTCCAGCACAAGCCAAGCACTAATGAGGGTGAGGCTGGGGCCAGACGACGGCCATGTGATTACATTTAGATCTGGGGGGAGATCTTGACCCATGGTGGCCCGCATCTAAGTGACATTTACCCAGGATAACCACACTGCAGCTGAGGCTTATTAACCTTTAATAGACCTGAGCACCTCCACACATCTTACTTGGCAAATGGATTATTAAATAGACCAACTTCAACATGTAGACTATTTTGGGAAGTCCCGTGACCATCTGTGCACTAGCTTCGTGTAGGGGTTAAGTGTAGCAAAGTAGTAATCTTTTTCAATATTCCTCTAGTGACATT
Organism: Oncorhynchus mykiss; assembly: GCF_013265735.2. Taxonomy (NCBI): domain Eukaryota; kingdom Metazoa; phylum Chordata; class Actinopteri; order Salmoniformes; family Salmonidae; genus Oncorhynchus; species Oncorhynchus mykiss. The sequence goes on along the minus strand of NC_048577.1, from coordinate 39,004,108 downwards.
ATTTGAGACTTGTAGAGCACCTTCCCACAAGTACCAATGGTCCCCTGCAGGGAAATAATCTGGCATACTTTCAGGAAGTCAATTTCCAGAAATGATATCCTGATTCCCTTCATAAATTGCAAAGTATAATTTCCTTATTTCAGCAATTTGGACCATTCAGCTGAACATAAAAGGAAAGCATGGATATCGAACAATTGTAGCTATCTCCTACACAATAAACAATAAATATTACATTTAAAATGGTTCAACTCTGGATCACATTTTGTTTTCAAATGATGTCAATGCGCTGCCAGACAGACTGGGATTCTTCTTCTTAATAAAAAAACCCACAGAATGCATAAAAAAGACGACAGGAAACGCTCCAGGCCTATTATCATGCTTGTAACAACCATACCTCTGAATCCTATGTCTGAAATGCTATATAGCCCCGTTTTCCACATAAGCCAGAAGTCTTTTAAGTCATGTGTTTAAGTGTGCTGTATCCACCAGAGCCTGGGGTGCTTGGCCATGTCAAATCAATGCTTTCGAGTGGTGGAGAAGTCAGTCACATTTCACTCGGTTCTACATTTAGGAGCAAGTCGATCATACTGTTGTGTGGCAAAGGCGTTTTCATAGTCAAGTAGGAATTATGGCGCAGCGCGTGAGCAATGTCACCGAAGAGCAATGACCTACATTATGTACTCTGCCACCACCACTCTACGCTGGTCACCATCTCCGGGTCTGAGACCAGGCCCCTGAGCCAAATATGGGCTCCAGCTTACATGAACAACGCATAGAAGACACGTTAGCGTCGGGTAATATAGTAACCGTTGAGCATCAAGCCTTTTTTGTGTTGTGTAAACTAATAATCTCCCCTAATAGATATCTAGATAAGTATATTTGATAACGGGGCTTCACTGAGATGTATAGACACTCCAAAAGGAAACTTCCCATAGAAATCTTTGGCATTTTCTCAACGCTCACATTCCCAACATTTGACGTTCCCAGCATGTGATGTGAAGAAATGCGACGCAGATGTTCATTTGTCAGCAGGCTGTTACTTGCGCACTGTCAATAAAGATGACCCACAAGCATTCTGAAACAGAGTTCACGTCCCATACAAGTCAAGTCCCATACATCGGAGATTGCATGGTTACATAAGTCTTTAATAACGCAAACTGATGGGCACAAAAGGCCTTACCAATGAAATCTGGAGTGAATTACAGCACCTTGAATGTCAGCATAAACATACAGGTAACTGTCTAAATAAAAGGAAACACTTGAGTAGATAGGTACTATACGTATCAGCTAACCACATATGGTATAGCAGTATTATGCCTGACTGCATAGTCAAGGGCGTGACATTAAACCATCGGTTGTGCCATGCAACGTCTGAGCAGGGGAATGCGACCATGATGTGGTTAGCTGAAAAAATAAAATACCTATCCAGGTGATCTGATCTGGGCGGTGTCTGCAATGTTTGAGCAGAGGAACGTGCCCATTGAGATGAGAGCGATGCAAGACTTTGCTCTCACACAGGCACACAGAGTACCTGTGCATGTGCACGTTTGCGCTTCACACTGCTACAAAGTGGTAGCTACAGGACCAAAACAGTAGAGAAGTTTAGCCTCGCGCTTCAACTCCTCCTGGGTTGTTGAGGAAATGTACCCACTGCTACTGTTAACTTGGTGCTTCTACGTCATCTTGCTGAGTCTACCTTTAAAACCTGACCAAACGTAACATAAACACCATGTATGACCTGACCCATCTCCTTATAGATTACTGCCCCACAGTGGCAAGAAGTGACATCCCCCCCAAAAATACTAAAACTACACAACACATAAATGGCTCCTAACCTTCCACGCATAGGCTACTTTATGTCCATAACACTAAAACTAAATATGATCTGAAATCAAGCTGAAGCTAAACTGAATTTCAAATACCATTTTTTTAACTAATAGTTTTCATTTCTATCATAAAAACACAAAATTGATAATAACCTTGGTAGTTGTAGTAGTAGTACATTGACTGTGTGAAAGTAGACTAATAGTATTAGATGTAGATTGGTAGGTTTAGCTTTGCTAAGTAGGGTAGCTATTGTCGTGTTTAGTGAGTTTCTAGTTTCAAAGTTTGTCACGTGCACAGGATACAGCAGGTGTAAAATAACACAGTGAAATTAATACTTGCAAGTTCTTTCCCAACAATAAAGAATTTAATAAAAAAATATAGAATATTTATAGAAAAAGATAACACGAGGAATAAATACACAATGAGCAATGATAGCTTGGCTATATACATGGGGTAGTACTGCGTCGATGTGCAGGGGAGCGATGTAATTGAGGTAGATACAGTATGTACATATAGGTAGGGATACCTACAGTGCCTTGCGAAAGTATTCGGCCTCCTTGAACTTTGTGACCTTTTGCCACATTTCAGGCTTCAAACATAAAGATATAAAACTGTATTTTTTTGTGAAGAATCAACAACAAGTGGGACACAATCATGAAGTGGAATGACATTTATTGGATATTTCAAACTTTTTTAACAAATCAAAAACGGAAAAATTGGGCATGCAAAATTATTCAGCCCCTTTACTTTCAGTGCAGCAAATTCTCTCCAGAAGTTCAGTGAGGATCTCTGAATGATCCAATGTTGACCTAAATGACTAATGATGATAAATACAATCCACCTGTGTGTAATCAAGTTTCCGTATAAATGCACCTGCACTGTGATAGTCTCAGAGGTCCATTAAAAGCGCAGAGAGCATCATGAAGAACAAGGAACACACCAGGCAGGTCCGAGATACTGTTGTGAAGAAGTTTAAAGCCGGATTTGGATACAAAAATATTTCCCAAGCTTTAAACATCCCAAGGAGCACTGTGCAAGCGATAATATTGATATGGAAGGAGTATCAGACCACTGCAAATCTACCAAGACCTGGCCGTCCCTTTAAACTTTCAGCTCATACAAGAAGACTGATCAGAGATGCAGCCAAGAGGCCCATGATCACTCTGGATGAACTGCAGAGATCTACAGCTGAGGTGGGAGACTCTGTCCATAGGACAACAATCAGTCGTATATTGCACAAATCTGGCCCTTATGGAAGAGTGGCAAGAAGAAAGCCATTTCTTAAAGATATCCATAAAAAGTGTCGTTTAAAGTTTGCCACAAGCCACCTGGGAGACACACCAAACATGTGGAAGAAGGTGCTCTGGTCAGATGAAACCAAAATTAAACTTTTTGGCAACAATGCAAAACGTTATGTTTGGCGTAAAAGCAACACAGCTCATCACCGTGAACACACCATCCCCACTGTCAAACATGGTGGTGGCAGCATCATGGTTTGGGCCTGCTTTTCTTCAGCAAGGACAGGGAAGATGTTTAAAATTGATGGGAAGATGGATGGAGCCAAATACAGGACCATTCTGGAAGAAAACCTGATGGAGTCTGCAAAAGACCTGAGACTGGGACGGAGATTTGTCTTCCAACAAGACAATGATCCAAAACATAAAGCATATTCTACAATGGAATGGTTCAAAAAATAAACATATCCAGGTGTTAGAATGGCCAAGTCAAGGTCTAGACCTGAATCCAATCGAGAATCTGTGGAAAGAACTAAAAACTGCTGTTCACAAATGCTCTCCATCCAACCTCACTGAGCTCGAGCTGTTTTGCAAGGAGGAATGGGAAAAAAATTCAGTCTCTCGATGTGCAAAACTGATAGAGACATACCCCAAGCGACTTACAGCTGTAATCGCAGCAAAAGGTGGCGCTACAAAGTATTAACTTAAGGGGGCTGAATCATTTTGCACACCCAATTTTTCAGTTTTTGATTTGTTAAAGTTTGAAATATCCAATAAATGTCGTTCCACTTCATGATTGTGTCCCACTTGTTGTTGATTCTTCACAAAAAAATAAAGTTTTATATCTTTGTTTGAAGCCTGAAATGTGGCAAAAGGTCGCAAAGTTCAAGGGGGCCGAATACTTTCGCAAGGCACTGTATATGTCAACAGGACAGACAAACAGTAACAGCGTATGTGATGAGTCAAGAGGGCCAATGCAGATAGTTAAATAGTTAACCAAAACCTGCCCTGACTAACTATTTTGCATTTTTACAGCTTGGAGCTAGAAGCTGTTCAGGGTCCTGTTAGTTCCAGATGCAGCCAGTCAAGATGCTCTCAATGGTGCAACTGTAGAACTTCGATGATCTGAGGGAATATGCCAAATCTTTTCAGACTCCTGAAAGGGAAGAGGCGTTGACGTGCCCTCTTCACGACTGTGTTGGTGTGTGTGGACCATGATAGTTCCTTAATGATGTGGACACCGAGGAACTTGAAGCTCTCAACACGCTCCACTACAGCCCCATCGATGTGGAAGGGGGTGTGCTCAGCCCTCCGGTTCCTGTAGTTCACAATCAGCTCCTTTGTCTTGCTGATGTTGAGGGAGAGGTTGTTGTCCTGGCACCACACTGCCAGGTCTCGGACTTCCTCCCTCTAGGCAGTCTCATCGTCCTCGGTGATCAGGCCTAACACCGTTGTGTTGTCAGCAAACTTTATGAAAGCGTTGGAGTCGTGCGCAGGTAGTACAGGGGGAGTTAAGCAAGCACCCCTGATGGGCCCCGTGTTGAGGGTCAGCATGTCGGATGTGTATTTGCCTACCCTCACCACCTGGGGGCTGCCCATCACGAAGCATCATTGGCAGGGTTCAGCTGTGTGCCCACTGTGCCACCATTGGGCACATTGCCCTAGGATGAGCTACTTTTGTAATGTTTACCATGCTTGCCAAATCAATCTCAAAATCAAACCGCTCATGCAATATAATATGCTTTATGTACAGTATTTTACCATTTTTAATGATGTTGACTACTTTAAACGTCTTCTCCAGAACCGCTGGACCGATCGGCACCTAATTTGGTATACAGCATCTATGGATGCACATCCTCAAAAATATTCTAAGACCCTAGCTAAAACAATATGGCCGCTTTGAGCCAATGGCTTGCATGAATGGCTTTTCCTGTTCAACAGCGCCACAATGTGGCCAAAATCAACCACACTGTACAGGTTAGCTAGACTCATATCCTTGAGCATGTGCGCCAAATTTCATAACTGAGTCAAGCAGATCAAGAGCGTCACTGTGTAGTCGATATCAAGGTACTTGCATATGTTGAGTCTTGACAGTGTTTGCAAAGCGTGTACCAAGATGTGTTAAAATACAAATATCCGTGACTGACTTATGTGCCAGACCACGCCCACGTGAATGTTTATTGGTCAGTAGCGGCCATGCTGTTTGACATACCTTGGTCCATAGAGGCCAGAGGTTGGAGCCTCTGGCAATTTTTAGGCCATCCTCTGACACCGCCTTCATGTGTTAGGTTGTTAGAGTGGGTTAATTTAGTGGGTTGGAGTGAGCTGTGGGGCATAATCTGTCTTGGAATGTGTTCCCCCAGTGCTATAATTATTTAAAAAAATGAAAGGCCCATTGTAGTTAATTTAACAGTGGGAAGTTAGCTTAATGAAAGTAGCTGATGCAGTTATTAAAACAGCTGTACCTCTTGATTGGTAGATGATTGGTTATTTCTGTTCTGATTTCACATTTTAATAGCATGGAAACAGACCAAGATGTCATACCCTCTAAGTTTGTCTAAGTTTAGAGAAAATGTAGTTGATTTGGTTACTAAAATCAGCTGTATAATTTGATAGGAAGAAGATAGCGGTTCTGATTTCAGATTTGACTAGCAGAGAAGTAAATTACGTTTTTGACTGAGTCGTTGGGAAAGTGGTCAAAGCTGATGTGTCAAAGGTTACATTTATTTACTGTTAACAAAGGTTGGAGGTCATGGGAGTTAACAATGGGAGCTTTAGAATGTTGAAGTAGTCCAATTAAAGTGGATGAAGTCTTTTTAGGAGGACACAAATCTTATTTTACGAGAAACCTATTCCAGACCCGTCTGCACGTTTTAAAGTTTGAATGGAGTTTCTAGCTTAAACCGGTTTAAGAGGAGCAGTGTTCCAAATAACTAAGTCAGAATTAAGTTGTACATTATTTAAAGTGGAACCGCTGTCGCAAGTTCCTTTAATAAGAGCTGTCAGGAAACATGTTAGCCCCCGGCTAATTACTGCCCTAGGTTAAGTATAGCCCGGGGCTAAGACTGCACTGCACTCAACCTTACAGCGCATAATGCAGTGCTGTAGTGTGAGGGAGAGACAACAGCTTTTTCTAATGGGCCCAAAGCAGATTCTTTCATGCATATCCTCAACATGTTAGAGAAATGAAAGTGTACAATAACCATACAACATAGTAGAAAGAGGAGGAAGGGAAGTGCTACTAAGGTACACAATAGTACATTTTGGTAGATAGGTGCTCTTTGGTAAAAGGGGTAAATTGGTCATCAAAAAGAAAGGAGGACCAAGGCACTCTTCATATAATGAATTTAAATGCCTTTATTAGTATGGCATGTTCAATAGAAACAAACTTTTTTTTAAACCGACGCGTTTCGGCAGCATGGCCTTCGTCAGGGAGTACAAAGAAAGGAATACAATGTCCTCTTTTGAACAGCCTTTCCAATTAGCCCTAATTAGCAGAGGGAGTGGTTACACAATTGACTGAACACACCTAGTAAGCAATACTATACACATTAAAGGGTGAAATACTGTTGCTATGTTATCATAAAAATACAACTCCAAGCTAGAAGTATCAGAAGACTAAAAGGTAGTTCTAACCTTAATAAATATGACTGGGAGAAGTGTCAAGAATAAGAAAGCAATATATTCCATAGTACACTAGAACACAGCAAAACATGAACAACAGTCTAACCATTAGCGGAGGGCAAATTAAGTGTCCACACTGGATGACAGCAAATGGACCTATCACAACCCTACAGGAAGGGTAAGAAATCCATATCTTCATTTAAACCAGGGTATTTAGTGGCCTGTAGTTTGTAAATCCATATCTTCATTTAAACCAGGGTATTTAGTGGCCTGTAGTTTGTAAATCCATATCTTCATTTAAACCAGGGTATTTAGTGGCCTGTAGTTTGTAAATCCATATCTTCATTTAAACCAGGGTATTTAGTGGCCTGTAGTTTGTAAATCCCAAAACTTTCCCTTTGGTTTAACTGTTTAAGACGGTCCCCTTTTCTAAGACCGCTTAGCGGAACACAAGTACGCCATACGGGTAGGCAATGAAGACTACCCCATGGCAAGGCACTGCAAGTCCCTACACCATGGCAAGGCACTACAAGTCCCTACCCCATGGCAAGGCACTACAAGTCCCTACCCCATGGCAAGGCACTACAAGTCCCTACCCCATGGCAAGGCACTACAAGTCCCTACACCATGGCAAGGCACTGCAAGTCCCTACACCATGGCAAGGCACTACAAGTCCCTACCCCATGGCAAGGCACTACAAGTCGCTACCCCATGGCAAGGCACTACAAGTCCCTACCCCATGGCAAGGCACTACAAGTCCCTACACCATGGCAAGGCACTACAAGTCCCTACACCATGGCAAGGCACTACAAGTCCCTACCCCATGGCAAGGCACTACAAGTCCCTACCCCATGGCAAGGCACTACAAGTCCCTACACCATGGCAAGGCACTACAAGTCCCTACCCCATGGCAAGGCACTACAAGTCCCTACCCCATGGCAAGGCACTACAAGTCCCTACACCATGGCAACCCTGCCTCCCTACAGGCTATGGGTATTGATCATGTTCCGGCCTCAATTAGAAAAGGGGACCGTCTTACCCTGGTTGAAATGAAGATATGGATTTTTCACCCTTCCTCTAGGGTTGTGATGGGTCCATTGGCTGTCATCCAGTGGACGTTTTGCTTAATTTGCCCTCCGCTATGGTTAGACTGTTGTTGTTTATGTTTTGCTGTGTTCTAGTGTACTATGGAATGTATTGCTTTCTTATTCTTGACACTTCTCCCAGTCATATTTATTAAGGTTAGAACTACCTTTTAGTCTTCTGATACTTCTAGCTTGGAGTTGTATTTTTATGATAACATAGCTACAGTATTTCACCTTTTAATGTGTATAGTATTGCTTACTAGGTGTGTCCAATCAATTGTGTAACCACTCCCTCTTCCAATTACGGCCAATTGAAAAGCTGTTCAAAAGAGGACATTGTATTCCTTTCTTTGTACTCCCTGACGAAGGCCATGTTGCCGAAACGCGTCGGTTTAAAAAAAAAAAAAAAAAAAAAAAAAAACTTGGTTTCTATTGAACATGCTATACTAATATAGGCATTTAAATTAACCATACGACATAGTTTGGGTTTAATGCTCCAAAGTCATGTTAAAGTGTACCGGCATCAGAAGGCTGGTAAAAAGCCATGTGAAGAGGCTCAACTAAAGTCACAGATGTTCATCATGGCTTTTACCCAATCAAAGTCTAATCTGTCGGGGATTTCATGTGTGTTAACACAGCTACAAACGCAGAGAGCAAACACTTCGACAACAGTGCATAAATGTCTCGATATATTAAACAACCAGACAATAAACAACCTATTCAATTCCAGGGATTTGCATGAGAAATGGGAGTATTAGTGAACACAGACATCCTCAATATCTACTTCCAGAAGAAGACTGACTTCAAACATTATCCTGTGAGTGAGAGGAAAGGAGAAGAGAGCCAAGCCCGACAGAGAGAGAGCCATGTCTTCCTCTCAGTTTTGGGCATATCTGTGCTCACGATATCAAAGATTAGTACACTGTCACCGCAGATCTGCAATAAGCTAATTGCTTAATTAGCTGACCCAATTCGATAAGCTTCTTTTAGCATATTAACAAGAGCTACGTAACACATAGCTGTGATTCATGACGACTGGGTTTATTTATGGGGTTTACAATTATGAGAGTGAAATACAAAACGTAATGGTCAATAATGCTCCTTTCATGAAAGTTCTGGAAAATAACATGTGATCATGTAAAACATTTCCAGTCCATCACATATTCATGATTAGAATGCTCAGACTACTTGATATGCGCAGCTACTTTACGTCCGCTATGCGTCAGTGTCGGTGTGTTCCCGTTGAAACAATTAAGTTGAATCTGGGAATGATTTCACTGCACTCGCAATAATTCTGGACAATGGCGCATGAGGGTTAAACATAAAAATAATTTTCTTATTAGGTTGAAATGGATTAATTTACATTTTCTCCTCGCATACTTTACATACACTGTATGATCTCTTGCACAGCGCAGGAAGGTTTGGGTAAAAGAGCACTATTTGTATAAGATGAACTCATCTATATGCTAATTCATTGGCATGTAGACCTGCTTCATTTCTCTGATTCATTCCTGTTTACCTATTAGCTGTTATAGATGCAAAAGGAAATTGGAATATTAAAAACCAAAAAGCTGAGGGCTACAAAGCATTAGCAGTACATCACCTGTTATTATAGTCATATTAGGGTGCCACTTTTGGCCTTTGTTTAAGCTGCGCCCAAGAGCCAGGCTCCAAGTGAGGTTCCGTAAATAAAATGAGCCATCCCTTTAGTTAAGTGGGACCTGATGCACCTGACAAACCATAATGAGGTTTCAAATGTACCTAAGCCGAGACAATGTCATATGGAAAAGGGTCCAAAGCCGGTCTTAATATGTAGCAAAGGTTTCTTTTCAGGGGGGCAGTCAAACCTAATGTCTCAAAGCAACTCTGTTACACGTGCTTAGAACTACTGTGCAAGTTGAATACAACTACCTTTACTAAAACGACACATGGCAACACCAACATGGGCTTATATGGGAGATGTGACAGATCATATTACAACCAGAGCCTAAATGCTAATGTAATTTCACATGAACTGGGCTTAAAGAGATCCAAATCGACCAGTCGCTGATACCCACTTCCGTTGTGTTTAAGAGGATGACAACCTCCCTCTTATTGTCTAAGTAATTCACCAAAATTGCCACTTACAGCCGCTCAGAGTCGTACGTTTCATCTTGGAGCTTCCTCTGGTCTTTGCTACTCATCCCAATCCGACTTCCTTCCGAAAACGCCACCACTTCATTAACCTTGCCAGGCGAGAGATAAGACAGGCATTGCATCAAAGCAGTCTGCCCACAGAGAGAGAGAGAACAGAGCCCAGTCTCTCCACTACACAGCAGCCTTCACACACCCAAGCAGAGACACTCCACAGACGTATGCGAAACTCAGGAGCGTGTGTTCTAAACTGTGTCACTCATAGGCTGTCTGAGAAACGAACAACTATATATCCGTTATGTTTTAAACAGTATTGAGTGAGAAGTGTGTTTTTTGTTTGAAAGCAAGGTGAACTTCCCGCATTGCACTGTCCACAATTGGAGCACTGTCCAGAACACATCCAGGAGTCTGAAGGGAACATATTGTACCATACTGTAAAGAGTGCTCAGTTACACAGAAACACTGTCGAAGTTGCATTGACCTCTGACCTTAGAGGCATGGACATGAAAGGAATGGTTGATGGAAAAGGCAGTGGAAAATAGCTTTTACCAAATGAAGTAATTGCCTGACTGCAATAATTACTGTAGCAATATAATACAAATATTTACTAAAATCATTTACAAGACTTCTATTTCTACTACACGTTTGTTTCACTTAATCGCCCTGCCCACAATTTCTGAAAAATAAAGGGTAGAAAATTATTTTCCTTTGGCGGAAACGGCAAATCCCTGTCTGGATTCTGTTAAAAGGCTTAAAATGTCACTAAATGCCAGGGCTGAGACTCCTGCTAACATGTAGGTCTTTAAGACAAGATGTTAAAGCGTTGAAAGTTACCTGAAATTGACGAGGTTAATATTCTTATCGCAAACTGAGGGGTTCTGTGAAAGTGGATATTGAAAAAAAGGTAGACGGTACCGCAACCCTTCATATTAGAGGGTATCAAACAGGACTTATGCAATGTAAACAGAAATTACTCATTAAATTGTTTATCACAGTCTTTAGATACTGGAATACACCGGCATAATTCAAAAAAATGAAATATTGTGGCGAAGACGTCACTGTCTTCATATGGGGATATCACGAAAACATTACACCAACCAAACTGTTCTTGCACAGCAGACTGGAATTCAACATTAAAATCACTTAATACATCCCTTTACTAAACATCTGAAATGCCAAATATGTCTCACTTATGTTTAGCACACTTTCTGATATCAAAAAGGACCAAAGGCCAAATTCTGTTCCTAGGTTTCTTTGGAGACCATCCTCTGGGTTTTCAGCCAAATGTGAGTCACAGGTAAAAATACAGTGAAGTCCGTCATCCACCGAGCCAGCACATAGTCTGAGGAGAGTGAGACGTTCTGGCATCTATTAAGACTTACGTTATGTACATTGTGTTGCGAGGGGAATTTTACTGATCCACAAAACCAGCAGGAAACGGATAAGTGTGAGAGTTTTATAAGACCCTGTGGTAAAGCAACTGCATTGCAGAATCTCTGTTAAGTTAAAAGTTGCTGTGGCGTTGAGCAGAAAGTCAGGCAGAATCCTGCATGCCCACTGATAACATGGTTGGATTAGGGATGTTTAAGGGAAGTGAAAATTATTCATTTGAGATGGATGAAAGCTGCACTTGTCAAGTCTACCAGTCATGTACTTTATATATTTAATTTCCAGTAGCCAGCATACATCATTTCTCCTCAATGCAAATTTCTACACACCGAAATTGTGAGCATATTTACCTCGGCTCTCTCAAAACATTGACACAAGAAGTATCGTCACAAAAAATATATATATATTCTCCATTGAAGTAAAGCTGTGAACAAAACAATGCGATTCGGTTTGCCATATTGAGAATCTAATTGTACACATGCATTTACAATCAAATGACTAGACAAACAACTTTCATTTGAAATAATGCTTTAAGATTAAATTAATGTGATGTGGGTTAGACCGCGGTTTTAGCACATCTAATGACAACTTTTAGCACATTGGTTATAGTGTCAGTCCACTAAAAGTGTTGCAACTACAGTATGATGATAAGTCATAAAGTCTTTCCCGTTCACTTAGTGTTGCTCTTACAGCCTAGCAACTCATAGAACATGTCGGTCTCTCTGTACAAATATTATGATCTCTGATGAGAATTAAGTCTCCTGCCTGGATGGCCAATAAATTAGAGGCACGCTTCTCGTTTACTCATCAGAGCTAATGAGCCTGATAAAATTACCTCGAGGATCATAATTACAGGCTAGTGGCATAGACTGGCCCTCTGAATGAGTACAACGCGCGCGCACACACACACATTTTATACAGGGGTTTTTAACCCATAGGCCCTCAAATGCTTACTGGTGCCTTGTTATTATACCAATTATGACAAACTATCAAATATAAATTACACTATAGATGGGTAGTGGATTTGATTGTAAAACATGCCTAAGGATGCAATACAATGTAGAGTACAGCAAAGTCCTTGTAACAAATAATTTAAATGAATTGAATGTAAAACCCTGACTAAGTCAGTATAACGTGTATTTTGTCAGCGCCAGTACAACACATTATTGCCACCCTTTCATAAAGATGAACCACTCCATCAGTGATGGCACATTTTGATGGACAGTGTGGACACAAAAGCTCACCTCAGAGGATTTAGTTTCAGCACATTCACAGGACGAATTGTTTTACTTATGAATATTAATGGCCCTCTAATTTGAGGCCGCTGTTAATGCTTGTCGCTAGGAGCCTGGCAAATCAGGTCCCATTCCTGTTAAAACCATGTATTAGACACCCCCCTGACACTAAGCCCTCGCCTTTGATTCTTAATTGCAGAAGCGCAAGCATTTGCAGTAGATGGGGCGCAAAGCTTTAATTAACTCGATCACACGTATTCTGTCTTGACTGTCACCTACATCACACATGGTGTACTGCACCAATACCATCCCCAGTTCCTCTCAGCTAGAAAGATGCCGTTCCAAGTTTGTGATCACAATTTCATGCATCTTCAAATTGGGGATATGTCATTTATAAGTAGCTGCAAATATATTGACGTGAACAAATCTTAATGACTTCCCTAAAACCCATATTAAATGCAGGAAAGTACATCGCTCCAAATGATCACTTCTGAGCTTTGATACTTAAGTAGGGTCCCGGCATAGCTGGTCCAGAACCAAAACATGTTGGATGAGGACTGTGGTCTGTGCGGTAAAAATCAGGCTGTAACTTTGTGCTTCTATGAGAGAGAGCTCGAGGATCAGTTTAGATGTTTTATTAGGAACTGAACAGTCTCGCATGTGAATAAATCAAATCATATTGAAAAAACATCCTACAGTTTATCAAGGGACACGTTAATTGAAACTATAAAATATCAAGGCCGAGAATTGCTTAAAGTAAAAAAAAAAAAAGTTTATTTTTATTTATTTTTTAAATTTTTTATTTAAAAGGCCTACAGTTAAATTCTACAAGACATTAAAAAGTTAGATATGAGTGCTTTCAAAACCAAGGATGTTCAAATTATTTATTGGACAGCAAACTCAATTAAAAATATAAATACACATTATGCACATTCATTTAACATTCTTCCAAATTTTAAAAAGTCACGAGACATTGGGACCTGTGCAGACCTCAAACAGCATTTTCACAGATGACTCCAAAAGCCAACAATGTTCACTTAAAACATTGCAATAATGGACCAGGCATAAACAATGCTTCAGTAGATAATTCTATACTAATATATGTTTAATTAAACCAGGTTTAAGATTAAAAGCTCAATGCAACCATTAGTTTATGAGCTACTGTTCTACGTAAGCTTTCACAATGTTATTGCATCAGCAGAATTTTAACTTTTTGCAGCATTTATAAAATTAGCTGTCTGTACTGTGGTGAATTGGATTCAGGTTCCTGCCCGGTTCGTGTACGGTAAAACCATGGTGCCACCTACAGCACGACAGAAGAAATACAGCCTTTCAACTGAGGTAGCGTAGAACGCTGCTTACCACTTCACTGGTCTACAGATGGATTTCACTCAAAATGTTACTCAAGGTTTGTAATAACACTTTTTGGAAGCATAATACATTGGTATTAAATTGGACATACTGGAGCTAAAAACATCACTCAAAGGCAAGCTTCACTTTTGATACTAACAATTTAACAGTGATATGGATTCTCTTTCACCATTATCCGGTGCAACAATACCAGTTACATTATTTTGCATTGGACTTATTCTAACAGTGACTCTTGAACACCTCTTCACAACAATCCCAACCTAGACGTGTGGGGGAAAAAAAAAACTAACAAAGTTAAGCAAACCATGAGCTAAATTGTGATCCCTTAGATATACACTAACTCAAAAAGGAACAGAACATTATGATCAGTCAAGTGTCATGAGACCCATCTCAAGAACACTAAATGAAGAGTGAAAGCCTGGAGTCTCCTCAAACAAAAAAAACATTTCTAAACAAACCTTCGAGACGAAACAACTTGATGTGATATGTAGCTGAAAAAAAGTTGGTCTTAGACCTTCAGATCTTTCAGGCTCAGCAACATACACTCTTGTTACTTATTAGCTGAGCTCAAATACCACCATGAACACAAGTTGGTATACACACGCCGTATCACTTGAAAATATAAACCCAAATAAAAACAATCCAGACATGGGAAAACGCATACCTCACCCCCCACCCCAGAGCAATCAAAACGCAGTCCCTGGATCCCTCACAGTGACCTTTTTACTACTTTTGTGTCTAAACAGCATTTTGAAGGAAGACTTCCTCTTGATTTTGGATTGTTTAAGTCCTGTCCACCAGAACAAAGAGAGGAAATGACATTAAGCAAGGAACATCCCAGGGTTTAAAGACAGGGGCATTTTAAATCAACCACTTTAAATACTCACCAAGAGTCTGCATCATTTCATTCAACTGCTGATCCTCTTTGTCTTCCCTAAAAATGGAGAACATGTTTAGGTTTTTCAAGTTAGACATCCAGCTTGACCTCAGTGGCATTCCAGTCACTGCTTGAGACCATTGCAGATATTGAAATGCTACTCACATTTAAAAAAGAAAATGGGTCACAACTCACAAATTGTACAAACAATAAAGTTGCACCATTTCCCTACCTGAGCCTGTCTTCATCCAGTCCTTCTACAATGGCGTTTCTACCGTTCACAATCTCCATCAACCTCTCCATCAGCCCGTTCTCTCGCCGACGCTCCTCTGTAGACTTCAGATGATCTGTGATACCAGGGATAAGAAGACCTGTGTTTGACATAGGAGCACGACACTACAACACGGTAGCTGCTGATCTGTTAGGGGGATGTAAAGTGAACAGTTGAGGTGCTGTGTGAGCATTGTGCCGCCTACCTGGTTTCTCCAACAGTCTGCGCAGCTCACCCTCCACCCCAGGCTGCTGCCCCTCCAGGTCTTGAGTCTTCACTCTGACAAATGCAATAAGTGATGTTTAAGCCATTGTAAATCCAAAATAGTGCATATGCATTAGGGTAACATTTAACTTGACAAGTACTCACATGTACACAAGCTCTGACTCCCTCCTAATGTAGGTCTGCTTCTTTCGGATCAGGTTGAACCAGTCAACCATCAGAGGGTCCATCAAAATGTCCCCCTTGCCCTCTGCAAAAGGCCAGTGTCAAGGAAGTTCATTGGCAATACATTTAAAAAAATGACATTTATTTGTGCAAGACTTATGAACAAATTAATCACATTGTTCCAGTCCAACATGCACATTGAGCCTTTGTCAGTGCCTAAGGGCTGTGTGTATACAAACACACCAGCCACAACCAATAGTACAAACTGGCCTGGGACAGAGAGAAGAGTCCCATTAACTCCCCCTGCCTCCTATCAGCAGGACAGCCAGGAGCATGTAAGGAGTGAGGGAAGGAGTTAAGCAGTGAACCGGATAATAATATTAATATAACTGTGCCCAGATGGTGACCTTGAGCAGAGCAATCAGGCCCCCCTACTGCCCCTGCTCTGTCTGCAGCCACAGTCAGTCTCTGGGGCTGGTCAGCTATTCACCACTACCTCTATCACTCAAGGGGGATGGATAGTATCAGAGAGGGAGAAGGTGCCCCCATGTGGGCTGTGCCCGCCTCTCGCCTCATTGGGCCGTGGAGAAGGGAAATGGAACCTGTTCGGCAGTCACACCTCTCCCCTCCAGGCTGTGTGGGTTTGGATTCCTGTGTAAAATCCCAGGTGGGCTAGCAGGTGTCATGACTGTCCTGATCAGGTCAGGTTACAGGAGACCACAACCCTACATATTATCTCTAAACCCCAACAGAGGAGAGATCTAGGGGTCTGAAGATGTGGGGGTTTTATGACCTCATGCCTCTGGTAAATCTCAGGCCACAGACAAATTCCTTTGTCCTGTTACTATGGAGAACCAGCCTCAGAACATTAAACATGAAATAAAGGGACTTTGGAACAATGGTTTCCGTCAGCCACAATGGTGGTCATGACTATAGATGGAATATGAAAATGTATGTCATTTTTGTTTTGTTATTAACGGTTAATCGATGGCGTTATTACGAAAACATTGTAACGTGAAGAGTTTTCCTAGTACATGTTTGATGTTTATACATTGTACGTTGTGTGGAAAACGTCCAAATCAAAGGGAATGTTTTGGTAAAGATGAAATGTTAAGTTAGTTGTCTAAAATCGGATTTGAGAAAAACCTTGCTCTTAACTGGGTACGCCCAGTGAATTGCCCTAAAGGCAGTTACGCACACTTCTGACCCAAGGGTATAAAACCTGTGAGTAAAGAATTTACAGGGAAGACTGCGTGACCCAAGCTGCAGCTAAAGGTCTAAAAAGTCAACGAACCCAAAACAAGTTTGAAGACAAATAAATATTTTTCTACCCAAGCAACAGATGAGTAGCTGTGTCTAAGTGGGTGAATTCAAGTCGAACCACCTAGCCTCCATCTCACATCGAATCGCGGTATCTACACTTTCATTCCAACGCTGTGAGCTCTGAGCTACAGAGCCGTCTGTCTTCAGAAGACCCCTTCCAGAGTAAGGGTGAAGGAACAGACTCCTAAGCCAAAAGGACACGGACATCGTGAGGACGACCAGAAAGGTGCGACGGAGAAGTGCGTCATCGAGCAGCCTGAATGGTCCACACGGAGAATCCACAGAGAACTTCCCCACATAATTACATCATTATATTCTGACCCATAAGAGCGGCAGTTTGGGGCAAGGCTAGGGTTAGAATAAGCATAGCTGACAAATTCACCCAAATGTATATTTCTCTCGTGTACTTTCTTTTTCCTCTCTTTGAAATCCCCATTTTGGGTAACACTCACCATAGTGTTATGGCCCGTTACACCTTATAGGCTATTGATTAGAACGTAGTATATCTTTTATCATCATTTTAGCTTTTTAGTGAATAAATATTCAACTAAGATTGGTGTGGTACGAACTCATTGGTGAGACCCCGGGTCCGTGCAGATTCACAGACTATACGACGTTCAGAGCGAGATTGTAGAGGTAACTGGTTAATTAGCGGCTGTTGTAAAATCGATATTCTTTGAGTTAATTTGGGAAATAGAAACTCAATAAAAACTAACCTGGTGCCCCAGGTTAATGAGTTAATAATTGCTTGATTCAGTTAATCACGCAATTAGAAAAACTTGTAATCACTCGATGAGCAACAGTCGTCACATTAACTAATAGAACTTCACAACACAGGGATAACATGCTCACCATCAGAGCACAACTCAAAACTGAGAAGTGGAGGGACTGGGCCATTTCAATTGAAGTACATTAATAAATATCTAATCATAAAGGCTGGTCTATTTGGAAGTTAACTTGGAAATAAACATTGATCGAGGGGGAGAATCTCAATTGCATACTCCTTGCATCCTCTCCCCTTCTCAAAAACCATTGGAGGAGAAGGTCAGAGGGGAGGGGCTTCTGGCTTTCTCATCCAATGGGTTGAGGCGAGGAGTACGCAATTGAGATTCTCCCATGGTGTCCTTCAAAATCCTGTCCTGAAAAAAGACCCAGTTAAGGTTGAAACATGGTCCGTCTTCTTTAACA
This sequence comes from Oncorhynchus mykiss, assembly GCF_013265735.2. Classification (NCBI taxonomy): domain Eukaryota; kingdom Metazoa; phylum Chordata; class Actinopteri; order Salmoniformes; family Salmonidae; genus Oncorhynchus; species Oncorhynchus mykiss. The sequence goes on along the minus strand of NC_048577.1, from coordinate 38,986,163 downwards.
TAAACGACAAGCAATTCTGCACACAGTTAAGTCCTTCAAAAGCCAGACTAGTGTCAAAACCAATAACTTACCTAAATGTCAAAGGGAGAAAGTGTATGCAGAGGACCTCTCTCCCACTTGCTTTGGCAAATAAACAATCGCTATTAGTCAACATCAACAAAGGAAGGAGAAACACTGGGAGTCAAGGGAAGTCCCAAGGCAAGTACCTTCCTCACAGCTGCGAAGCCTCTTCTCCATCTCCACTCCCTTCCTTTCCAATTCACCCAGGCTGTCTCCAATCTCACACAGCTCCTTCACTATCTGGTCCATGGGGATATGATGGGACTTACATTGAACAAAACAAAGAAAAACTTTGTGTCACCACCAATTGCTAATCCTGTGTAATTATTTAACTATGACCTGAATTTCATAAGAATATTACATATTTTCACATAGGATAGTTATTGCCTCTGATAAGCTCTAGTAACATGCCACTATTTATGTATGAGACATAACTGACAACTTACTGAGGGGGACCTCGTTTCAGACTGGGAGGTGTTTGTGGGTGACAAATACTTTCCATTTTTGGAGCCTAAGAGGTAGAAAGAATAGGATTATTACATATTTAATGGCTGACACTCAGGGAGCCATTGTCACATAAGACTTAACTTCTGAAAATAAACAGGCTAAGACATAACAAAAACAAATTAAAACAATGGTTGAGACAATGTCTGGTAATAGAAAGTGAAGGCCCAGTAACCTGTGGAACCCTGGCGAGGCGGTTTAGGAGACATAGGGGGAGAATAATTGACATCCGTTGAGCCTAAAAAATAAAACAAAGTGTAACCGATTAATAAACTGCAAAATATAGACTCCAAATACATTGTTGTGATGCAATCACTGAACGGAGTTCTTGTCTTTACCCGATCCCGCAGAGCTGTGGTGAGGCCTATTGGGAGTGGGAACCCTGTGCCAGACAGGAACCAGGGGAGGAGTGGACAACAGAGGAGTAGAATAATTCCCATTTTTAGTACCTAGAAGGTGAAGCGTGATAATTTAAAAAATCACAAGTCATCGAAAATGTTTACTCAATCATTTATGAAACACTAAATCACTACTCTGCCAACTATAGAGGATAAGATAATAAAAAGCAGGTACCCAAGCCTCCAGAGCCGCAATGGGGCTGCTTGGGAGACGGAGCGCTGTGAGACACCGGGCCAGGTGGAGGAGGGTTGAAGGCTGCTGGGGGAATCGGAGGAGAGGTAGAGCTGATGTTGACGATGATACTAGTAGCGAAAGACTTCGAGATGGCTTCAGGTTTGGGTTGCTCAACAATGATCGCATGGTCCTCAGAGTCAGAGGTCCTGGAGAAAGAGGGTGCATGTAAGGAGCAGGAAAAGATTGGACTTTCCCCTGAAAATCAACCAATTTGGATTGAACATACAGTAAGTACAAACAGAACATTCAACCTCACCTTAAACATTTAGAAATAATGGAGATGAGAAAATAGTGGAGGGGGTCATCAGAGGGAACTCTGGGGAAACTAGTTAGTTTTGCACTAGGGTTCATGTCAGGCATAGCACTCCTTGGGACTTGTGAGGATGGGGGAGGAGAGTGGCTGCAATTTGAGCCAATCAGCCATAACGGAGCAGGGCGAGGCAGGATGAATCCGGAGGCTGGAGGAGTGGATACATGGACGCCCAACTGGTTAGCTCTCCAGATCAGATATATAATTTAATCTCTCACCCGGGTGACAATACCTGCCTTCCCTTGGTGTGGATGTACAGGATTAGAAAGAGAAAGTGGTTGATTAACAGATGAGCAGTCCAGACTTACTTCAGTCCTGGTCCATTTTTAACAGGCTTGAGCTTTGATCGCCAGTTAACAGGAGCCTCTGCACGGTCTGCACTTACTGCCAAAGAGACATACATTTTGAAAGGAGAGTGGATGATTCAAGCTCATTATTAAATTCTACAATTCTATTTAATGTTAAAAAAAATAAAAACATTTAAAAAGGGCTAAACAAGATGGGATAACTAAATAAAAAGTGGCTGTTAGTAAAGACTGCTAATGCACTAGCAGCTCATCTTATTTTCATGCACTTCAAAACAGACTTTTGTTAAACTGTATGGAAATGCTGTTCGTGGCTACACCCTTGCATTAACAACAAGGTAATCGAAAGCGTTCCAGCTTTTGAAGTTTCCCCTATGACCTATTGTAAAAACATGATCGTGATAAAAAAAGTTCTGAAAATGAAATGGAATTGAAAAAGCTTGCCTTTGGTGCTGAAGGATACAGTTGTTGGTCTGGCGCTGGCTTTGTTGACTGTGTTAAGCAATTCCTTATTGCTGGTGGGGCTGGTGAAGAGTTGTCCTGCTGTGCTTGGCCCACATTTAGCCTGCTTCCAGCTGGGGAGGTCAGCTGAGCTTAGCACATCTCCAAACCTGGGAAGCAATACTATCACCATTAGTTTTGGAAATGTACATTTAGTAATAGCTGACATCCACAAAATTATATGAACTGTGGCTGTGCACACTTGAACAAGACTAAAAGCCTATAGGTAAACACATAGGCCTTTACTCACCTTCTTTCTGCTGGTCGGATAACAAAATATCTGGTGTTATTGTTGTTACAGTTCGCTTCAGCTAGTTTCTGGGTAATGACAGCCCTGGCTCGGTTCTTCTCTTCCTCAGGACTCAGGGGTACCCTCGGCAGTCCTGAGGGGGCTGGGGGCTTCTGGCTGCTGGAGGTTGAGGTAGATGACTGGAAGAACCTCTGCCGCGCTGCCTGGGTTCTCTGGGCCGAGCTGGTCCAGGGTTGGGGAGCTGGGGTGGTGGTCTCCACAGGCTTCAAGACCACCCTGATGGGGGTCGAAGGCACAGAGGTGGAGCAAGAGACAGACTGGACTCTGCTGGTGTCACTTTTGGATTCAACTTTGGTGCTTGGGCATCCGGTTTTGATGACAACCCCAGAGGAGGGAGGCTCGTTGCAGCCATTCTTAGTGTTATGGTCATCATTACAGATGAAGATACCTGGCTCCTTCCCTGGTTTATAGGCCCCAGCCAGGAGGACGATGGAGCATTCACTGCACCTAGTGAAAGGTGCAACATAAAAAGGTGTCAACACGTTTGAACCATAATGGTGGAGCTGGTTTCTATGTTTAAAGTGGACATTTACTTGAAGCAGCTCCTGTGGTAAAGCTTCCCCTCGATAAAGTGCCGTTGGACCAGATGAACGTGGCATTTGCACACAACACATTTACTGCTGAGAGTGCCTGTCTTATTGGACCTCTCCACCAAAACTTCAGTCTTCTGTGGAAGAGAGAGAAGAAAAAAAAAAGTGTTTGTCATGTAAACTAACCCCCCCGTCAATTGCGTTTATTTTCAGCAAAATTAACATGTGTAAATATTTGTATGAACAGAACAAGATTCAACTACTGAGACAAACTGAACAAGTTCCACAGACATGACTAACAGAAATGGAATAATGTGTCCCTGAACAGAGGGGGGGGGGGGGGGGGGGGTCAGAATCAAAAGTCAGTCAGTATCTGGTGGGGCAACCAGCTGCATTAAGTACTGCTGTGCATCTCCGCCTCAGACTGCACCAGATTTGCCAGTTCTTGCTATTGAGAGCCGGGCTCATCGCTGGCCATGGCAGAACACTGACATTCCTGTCTTGCAGGAAATCACGCACAGAAAGAGCAGTATGGCTGGTGGGGGGGGGGGGGGGGGGGGGGGGGGTCATGTCAGGATGAGCCTGCAGGAAGGGTACCACATGAGGGAGGAGGATGTCTTCCCTGTAATGCAAAGCATTGACATTGCCTGCAATGACAACAAGCTCAGTCCGATGATGCTGTGACACACCGCCCCATGACGGACTCGCCACCTCCAAATCGATCCCGCTCCAGAGTACAGGCCTCGGTGTAACGCTCATGCCTTCGATGAGAAACGTGAATCCGACCATCACCCCTGGTGAGACAAAACCACGACTCGTCAGTGAAGAGCACTTTTTGCCAGTCCGGTCTGGTCCAACGATTGTGGGTTTGTGCCCATAGGCGACGTTGTTGCCGGTGCCGTCTGGTGAGGACCAGTCTTACAACAGGCGTCCAAGCCCTGAGTCCAGCCTCTCTCAGCCTTCTGCGGACAGTCTGAGCACTGATGGAGGGATTGTGCGTTTCTGGTGTAACTCGGGCAGTTGTTGTTGCCATCCTGTACCTGACCCGCAGGTGTGATTTTCAGATGTACCGATCCTGCGCAGGTGTTGTTACATGTGGTCTGCCACTGCAAGGACATTGCAATTTACTGCCCTGGCAACATCTGCAGTCCTCATGCCTCCTTGCAGAATGCCTAAGGCATGTTCACACAGATGAGCGGGGAATCTTTCTTTTGGTGTTTTTCAGAGTCAGTAGAAAGGCCTCTTTAGTGTCCTAAGTTTTTATAACTGACATTAATTGCCTACCGTCTGTAGGCTGTTATTGTCTTAACGACCATTCCACGGGTGCATGTTCAATGAACCATAAACAATTCATGAACAAGCATGGGAAACAGTGTTTAAAACCTTTACAATGAAGATCTGTGAAGTTTTGGATTTTTACAAATTATCTTTGAAAGACAGTGTCCTGAAAAAGGGACATTTCTTTTTTTGCTGAGTTTAGATACACATGACCAAAAGTATGGACACCTGCTCGTCAAACAACACAATCCAAAATCATGGACATTAGTAGGCAGTTGCTCCCCCCTTTGCTGCTAAAACAGCCTCCACTCTTCTGGGAAAGCTTTCCACTACATGTTGGAACATTGCTGCAGGAACTAGTGAGTTCGGGCACTGATGTTGGGTGATGAGGCCTGACTTGCAGTCGGCGTTCCAATTCATCCCAAAGGTGTTCGATGGGGTTAAGGTCAGGGGTCTGTGCAGGTCAGTCAGGTTTTTCCACACCGAGCTTGACAAACCAGCGTTAAGATTTCCCTTCAGTGGAACTAAGGGGCCTAGCCCAAACCATGAAAAACAACCCCAGACCATTATTTATCCACCAAACTTTACAGTTGGCACTACGCATTAGGGCAGTTAGCGTTGCTGGCCAAACTCAGATTCAACCGTTGGACTGACAAATGGTGAAGTGTGATTCGTCACTCCAGAGAAAGCATTTCCACTGCTCCAGAGTCCAATGGTAACGAGCATTACACCACTCTAGCCAACGATTGGCATTGCGATCTTAAGCTTGCGTGTGGCTGCTCGGCCATGGAAACCCATTTCATGAAGCTCCCTATGAACAGTTATTGTGCTGACGTTGCTTCCAGAGGCAGTTTGGAACTCTGTAGTTAGTGTTGCCACCGAGGAAAGACGATTTTTACACGCTACAGCACTCGGCAGTCCTGTTCTGTGACTGACCACATCGCAGCTGAGCCATTGTTGCTCCTTTACGTTTCCACTTCACAATAACAGCACTCACAGTTGACTGGGGCAGCTCTAGCGGGGCAGACATTTTACAAACTGACTTGTTGGAAAGGTGGCATCTTATGACAGTGCCACATTGAAAGTCACTCAGCTCTGCAGTAAGGCCATTCCACTGCCAATGTTTGTTTACAGAGATTGCATTGTGTGCTTGAAATTATACACCTGTCAGCAATGGGTGTGGCTGAAATAAAATCCACTAATTTGAAGGGGTGTCCACATACACACAAAACAAGTGTATATATAGTGTGTATATATATATATATATATATTTAAAGAAATATATATATATATATATATTTAAAGAAATATATATATATATATATTTAAAGAAATATATATATATATATATATATATATATATATATATATATATATATATATATATATTTAAAGAAATATATATATATATATATATATATATATATATATATATTTAAAGAAATATATATATATATATATATATATATATTTAAAGAAATATATATATATATATATATATATATATATATATATATATATATATATTTAAAGAAATATATATATATATATATATATATATATATATATATTTAAAGAAATATATATATATATATATATATATATATATATATATATATATATATTTAAAGAAATATATATATATATATATATATATATATATATATTTAAAGAAATATATATATATATATTTAAAGAAATATATATATATATATATATATATATATATATATATATATATATATATATATATATATATATATATATTTAAAGAAATATATATATATATATATATATATATATATTTAAAGAAATATATATATATATATTTAAAGAAATATATATATATATATATATATATATATATATATATATATTTAAAGAAATATATATATATATATATATATATATATAAATATATATATATATATATATATTTAAAGAAATATATATATATATATATTTAAAGAAATATATATATATATATTTAAAGAAATATATATATATATATTTAAAGAAATATATATATATATATTTAAAGAAATATATATATATATATTTAAAGAAATATATATATATATATTTAAAGAAATATATATATATATATTTAAAGAAATATATATATATATATATATATATATATATATATATATACAAAAAAGTGTGTGTGTATATATATATATTTCTTTAAATAGACATTAAAGAACCATTTGTACCTGAACAGCAGCTCTGGTTGCTTTGGGGGAGGTTTTCACCATGAGAGAGGGAGGTTGGCGATTCTCTATAGCCATTTTAGACACTATGGTTTTGGCCACCACCGGGAGGTTCTTCTTTCCACACGGCTCCTCCTTGGAGCCCTCAGCTGGTCTTTTCACAGCACCCACCCCTCCAACTGGAAAAAACAACATTGGCTATCAGAAAGCAGAGGGTTGAGCCACAATACTCTAGTCTACAATACCTGAACCAATAGCTCAGTAGAGATGCTTTGTGAAACTGAAATAGTTTGAATATACTATCTTTTAAACCAATAACCCTAAACCATTTGAAAAACATTTGACAAGTTTTAAATGTACTACTGATTGTAAGGACAGGCACATTTCACTAAACGGGTTTGAAGCAATGTTTTCACCCAATTTAACACAACGCGTGTATTTCTCACAATCACCTTAAGTAACACCGCACCAGGAAAGAAAACACTTAAAGTGCAACATATAGGCTAGTGCTCCAATGTAACGAAGCTGCCTCAAGTCAAGACAGTCTTACTAGGGTTGCGTCCGTGGAAGTAGTTGTAGTACTGTGAGACGTAGGTGAGGACGCTCAGTCGGTCTGGGATCCTCAGGGCCACCATGTCCTCTGCATCCAGCAGAGCAGCGATCCCCAGCTTGTCCTCTGCAACCCGGAAAGCCTGAAGTTAGAAATAAACACTTGTTTTATTAACCAACCCTAAAGTCATAGAGACAACAATTAGGGGTCAGGTGTATTGGAGTTCCCCCTAGCAAGCAGAACACATAACATTGTACATGTTTACAAACTGTTAACTTTTAAGACTTACAAAGCAGAAGTAATAAGGAAAAATCTTACATCATTTGAATAACACTTTCCCAAAGTTCTTGAGTGTTTCTTAAAATACAAAGCAGCTACTTAATTTAACTGTAAACAAGCCAGACAAAATGGTCTCTTCAGAAATATAAAATAGTGAAGTCCAGCCAGCAGCTGTTTGTGGCCCCATGCCGGGGAGGTCTGGACAGGGGGTGAATAATGAATAGCACATTTCCTGTGCACACTCAGCCCTGGGAACAAGGATGGAGAAGGACAACGGGGCATTGTTTGGGATCAACCTGATGTGCTCATTAAAATGTTAAAGTACAGCCTTGCAGAACGGCATATCCGTTCGTGTTGGAGGAGGAGAAAGGCCAAACAACTTCTACATTTGTGAGATTCTCTGTATAACAGAAACGGAACTGCCCATTGTTGCTGTACAAAACAGAGTCTGGACAAAACAAATGCATATTTGAGTCTGTAGTGACAGATACCCACCACTGAGAGAAACCTGACACACATGAAGGACTGGGACCTCCTTGTCATGAAATAAAGACTACTGTCAATGTATATGGGATTACCGCAGAATAAAAAGAAGTAGCTACACAACATTGGTGTTTGGACTCCACCATGGGGGAATTCCTTCCTAGTTGGTTAGTCAAATAGACTAGCGCTACTAAAACTGAGAAAAAAAACCTACTCTTCTGTGTGGCTTAAAACATGTTCTTCCTATGCAACCCCTCAAGCAGTGTTGTCTCATCATACTGTCTAACATTTGTAAATGGACCTTTATCGTGCGGATCGAGTGGCCCACAGATAACAGTAAGCCTCATTCATAATGAATAACCCAGGGAGCCTCTTCTAGTACTCAGGTTCTTAACAGACGCTGTGGGGGATCGGCACGACTAGCAGCTAGTGTTTTGCAACAGATCCTGGAGAGCATAGAACACCGAGGTCTGTAATCCCCAAAATCAGAGGAAACCAGCACAGAGAGAACAACTAAATTATGGACAAGTCCCAGCTGCACTGTTTGACTCATTCTTATCCTAACACACTTCCTGCTATGAAGGAAATAGAGGGGGTGGGGGGGACAAAACAGTTGGTCAAATAATTCCAAAGAGTTAACAACAAGTTAAATTCAACCAAGTCAAACATAGTATCTGATGTTTATAGTTAAGCCGGCATCTGTCGAAGTATCAATAGAAATGAGTGCAACTAGCCAAAGTCACTACCAAGTGAATTGTTAGGCAGTATAACACTCACTGACTTGACACGTTCCGTACAACTCGCAGATGACATTCTCCTCACATTAAAACAGCAACATGGGACATACCTTGTATAGCACCCCAAGGAGAGATGGTTTCCCAAACTACAGTTGGTATATGAATAACCTTGCCTGGGACATGAAATCCTAGGAATCCATGTTGTTCAGTTATCAACTGGGAAAGACGTTCAGCATTTGGCCACAGCGTTTACATACTATGCATGCTACAAGCAATAGGTCACATTTATGGTGAGCCATCACATTCTTTTCATGAGTTGCATTCAACATCACCCTTCAGAGCAAAATGTGTTTGCCCCAGTTCAATAGAAACACTGAGGTATATATATCAAAATAACCATGAATTGACTTGTGCACAATTCCAGTCCTTTGGAGACGTCACTAATAAAAATGAATGTTACAAAGGACTTGATGCATTTGTAACAATGCAATCGCCTCAAACACAAACCAACTGACTTCCTGATAAGATGGTCAAACAGTTCAGTATGGTCATGTCAATGTACAACCTTTAACTGTAATGATGTACTGTCTATTTATGCATGCAACATCTTACCAAGTTGTTGTTGTCAAAAACATCCTCTTTATTCAGGGAGTCGTAGTCTCTGAATATAGAACACAGGGAAATTAATAATTCACATTGTAGAGGTTGATCAAAGGTTATTCCCATGTGAGTTTGGGTGCCTAAGTGTCCTGTTCAAGGAAAATAACCAGGTTTCTGGGATACATCAAAGATAATATTCTAGTCCACTAGTATAGCAAGAAATCTTGTGGGAATGGTTATGCTGGGAGGTTTCTTTCTGTTTCAGACATTTAGTACATAAAATCAAATGTGTTCTCTTGTTAATCAACAATGATGTTTGACTTAACCTGGAAACTCTAAAAAGTTTGACTAGGGCACATTTCATTTCCATTCATGTGACATTATGCAATGTATTGATTAAAAATAAAATATCACATGCATACCTACATGAAACTATGGTAAAAACATACCTTACTCGTAGTTCAAAATTCACTTATGAATATTTGCCTATGCTAATCTAGCCTAATTGATGAACATGCTTAGATAAATATAGACTACATTTTTTATTCAACCAAAATGTTGTCAAGCCTCTGGCTAGAGGGGGGATTCCCGACACCATTGTTAGACAGGAAGCCACTGGGAATACTTTCCTTCAAAATAAATAGAACATGATAGCAAATAGCGCTTCGTTTCTATTGTATGTAGTGTTCAAGGGATTACATTAGGCCAAACGTTACATGAGAACATTACTTTTCTAAATCATGATTTGAAGCTATAGTCTAAGCTACAAAATGTGTTTGCAAAGTAGAAGACAATGACAAAAACATTAAAATGTTGTTTGGTTGATAAAAAGGTACGGCGACAGTAGGCTAAGGTTTCCCAAACTCGGTAACGTTAGGGCAAAAACCAAAACGTCTAACATTAAATCAGCTGATTCAAGTCAACTAATCAAGTTTTGATCATTTGAAATCAGCTGTGTAGTGTTATGGCAAGTAACACCGAGTTTAGAAAACGCCGAGGCCGGTTTTTCATAAATATCATACGATTTTAACTGTAGCTTTAGCAGCGAATGCCCATCGAAGTGTTTGGAAGTATTGATTGTTTGCAGCTGCTAATGATCTGTTGCACCGGATTAACCATTACGTTGAACATCAATTCTTCAGCCAAATCTATATTTTAAAGTCATATTAATGCTTACATTAGGTCCGGTCTGTACTTATGGATAAGCGCACAGAACGCCAACCCGTCCCTAAAAGAAGTTGTCATGTTGATGACAGCCACATCTCGGTACCCATCGCACTGAAGTTTGCACCACTGTTGAAGCGCCTTGATGGCAGCCATCCTTCCCGGAGCGCGTCCTGTCAAATAAATGACTCCAGAAAAAAAATATCTATACAAAAGAGAAGTATGTAACCAGTGGTGTTATGTCTTATTTCAGGTGATGTACAGGTAGTAGAAAGCAAGATACCGATTACCAAGAAAGAAAAGCCAGTTCAGTGTTCAATCATCAGCTGATGGTCGCGACTGATTCGCTACCATTGCATAGCTCATGAAAAAGTATATTGGCGTGACGCAAGGGGGCGAGGCTTTGGTTCAGTAGCCTAATTAACGCTGTTAATTATAATTTTACACCGTGACATAATTGCACTTTTTAATAATCACAGTGTTGGCAATGAATCGGTCCTTTTTAGTGTCTGTCCGGTTATCAAATATTCATTTGCATTATGTCCTGAATAGTCTATTTCAGAGAGGTAATCATTGGTATAGAAATATATATATATAATCAATATTTACACTATTGTTGAAGTCTGTGTGGTTTTAATATCATTATAATTTTGATGGACAAAATAGGCTATAAGCCTACATTAACGCACTAATGAGCAGACATTAGTGTAGAAGCCTTAATGAGCAACTCAATTAGGCTATGAATACAAAGGATTCGGCTGAGCCCTTTTTTGCTCATTTGCATATGGGTCATTTGCATATGGGACATTTTCATTCGAAAAACCAATGATACATATTTTAAGTTACATGTTGCAAACTCGGAAGAGGCTTAAAGTCTCCATGAAACGAATTAACTCAGAATCCAGACCCACTGACCCATTTTGGGTCACCAATGGTGGTTTCAAATTTGACCCAAATGAGATGGGCCTAAATGAAGATGGAGTGACTGGGGGATACTCTCTAATTGTGATTGGACAACAATCAAAAACAACTTGAGTGTGTCTGAGTATGACCCAACATAGGAGAAACTGACCCACCAAGAACTCGACGACCTCAACTAGATGCATAGTCTACAAAGAGATTAGATGGACATTGATATATTTACAAACAGCAAAAAAAAAAAAAAAAAACATTTACTTGGTGTAAATAATACAAGTAGCCTAATGCAGAGTAGGAACAACATACCAAAAAAAGAAAACAAAATACATTGGGGAAAACGTGTGTAGTATCACTGTAATTACACTAAAACGTTTTTTATATTCATTGTTTTAACACAATAGCAAAATATGCGTTACCAGGCCTTGAAATCTACAGAATATAAAGATATGGATAGTTTAATTATTACTGAAGCAAATGCACACTGGCAATAAATATCCTGCTGACAATGAATATACATACAGTTATAATAATACCTATGGGGTTTTCTCATTTGGGCAAAAGACCTCTCTCCTCCATGACCAGGAAACCGATAACTGGTCAAGAGTGTGTCAAGTTGTTAGGAGGCAAACAAAAGAGTGTCCTCCCCTTCTCAATAGCCAATTTTCATCAAGGATATTCATGTGTATCTTACCACGGAAGGGTTTTGAAATCTCCCACACCCCCTTTGAATCAGCGTATTGATTTGTCAGAGGAGAAAAACATGCACATATTTAAAAACAATATTCTACTTGTTGTTTGTTTTATCTATAAAATCTAACTTAATTTGTTTTGATTACTTTACACTTATTTTGAGATCCACCCCAGTAAACGTAATTTGCCTAATGACGAGTCAGTGGAGAAGGACCGTATCATTTCAAGTAAACGCATTTCCATCCACGTTCACCCTCCTTGCCGACTGTCCTCGATTACCTTTTTCCCTTTACAAAGGAGGCAAGAGAGGACGGAGGAGGTGAGTAAATCTAACTGAAAAAAGGCCCATGAAAGGAGAAGAGATTTCATTACCAGAGGGGGGCACTGTTAGACTACAGAGAGACTTCTGAAAACATACAGAAGACTCAAACTAACACTCAAGCAGAGCCGGCCCTGGGCACAAATGACATAGGCGCTCGACCCCCCCGGCCTTAATGGGGCCCCCAACTAAAAAAAAAACGAGTCAAGGACTCTACTTAATGCTCAGCTTTAGAATAGTAGAATACACAAGATGCGTCGTGCGTTAACAGTTTTCCTCTTGCTATGTCAGTCACCCAAATAACTCCTCAGCTAGCATTTTTTAGATTGGTAAATTAGTCTACCCAGCTACCTAAACTTGTAGTATAGTAGTCATGGGCAAATTAATTACCGACCGGGCACAAAGGGCATGTGTGCAGGGGCCCTTACCTCCAGGGGCCCCCCTTTGATTTTGTTAGTCACTCTCAATCAGATATCATATTAACATGCTATAAGTCATGGCAAAATATGTAGAATTTTAGTAAATTAACTTTAAAACTTAAAATGTTTCTCTCCGCTGTCAAAGGGGCCCCTAAAAGGCTAGGGCCGGCCCTGCACTCAAGATTTACATTCTCCTTTCATTACAATCCTTCCAACTCCCTATTCATATCCCCAGATTCTGCATTGGAATTTGCAGTGACCTTGGCCAAGTGGTGTCATATCCCATGTTTCTTCCACAGAACTAAAGGCTGTTCATGTCATACAGGAGATTGGCCATACAAAAAAGGCCAACGTCTAAGCCCGAAGGAAGTGCTCTGACTGTGAGGCTGAAAATCCATTAGACTTGGAACAGCTGCTCTTTCCATGCTCTGAAAATCAACATAATACAGTTTAGTAGGAGAAATAGTGTCAACTCTGGAAAAGTAGTGATAATGATGATACAGGCTATTCTTATAGTCCCATCCTGTAAATATGTTTTAGTCGACTGTACTTTTTAAAAACATCGATATACAGTATAGCTCAAGACGATACAATATGTTAGTCGTCTTGATATACATTTCGACAATATCGATAAAATATACAAACAGTGATAGCCTCTCTGAGGTATTTAAATGACAGCACTGTTGTAAAAAGTTCATCTTTCTCAGCAAAAAACAACATGTTTTGCCTCGTAATCTTCAGAAGGCGTTCCTGTCATTGGGGGCAGTCATTTTTCAGCCACTTCCATTGTTTCCTGCGAGAGCCTGTGGCAGCACGCAGACATCCTGCCTCTCGGTCTGCAGTGAAGGTAACAGGATAGCCCCGGCCAGGGTTGGGCTTGTCATCGATGAGATCATTGAGAAGTCATCAGAGCGTTTCCTCTTTTGATTTGACCCTAATCTGATGGCTAATGTAAGAGCATTTAGTCACCAGTAATAAGGCAGAATATCTAAAGATCCTGAGGTGATGGATGAAGCTCAGGACTGTATATCGGAGTTTTACGTGTATTATGTACAGATTTATTTAGGTGTGAAAAATCATGAATTTATTAAATAAATAATTTATTCTGAATTGACTCACCTGGATAAATAAAGGTTCAATAAAATGAACCACCTCAGTGGGGATTGGGAAACGATAACAATGTTATCTTTGTGTCATGTGTTCAAGAGTTCAAGATAGTGAATGATAGACACTGAAATTGTTCAGCCAAAGTATAAAGAAACATTAAGGATAAAATGTCAAGATGTTACTATGGATATACTATATATTTATAAGATGTTGTTATGGATATACTATATATTTATAAGATGTTGCTATGGATATACTATATATTTATAAGATGTTACTATGGATATGCTATATATTTATAAGATGTTACTATGGATTTACTATATATAAGATGTTACTATGAATATACTATATATTTATAAGATGTTACTATGGATATACTATATATTTATAAGATGTTACTATGGATATACTATATATTTATAAGATCTTACTATGGCTATACTATTAATTTATAAGATGTTACTATGGCTATACTATTAATTTATAAGATGTTACTATGGATATACTATTAATTTATAAGATGTTACTATGGCTATACTATTAATTTATAAGATGTTACTATGGCTATACTATTAATTTATAAGATGTTACTATGGCTATACTATTAATTTATAAGATGTTACTATGGCTATACTATTAATTTATAAGATGTTACTATGGATATACTATTAATTTATAAGATGTTACTATGGCTATACTATTAATTTATAAGATGTTACTATGGATATACTATTAATTTATAAGATGTTACTGTGGGTATACTATTAATTTATAAGATGTTACTGTGGGTATATTACATATTTATAAGATGTTACTATGGCTATACTATTAATTTATAAGATGTTGTTATGGATATACTATATATTTATAAGATGTTGCTATGGATATACTATATATTTATAAGATGTTACTATGGATATGCTATATATTTATAAGATGTTACTATGGATTTACTATATATAAGATGTTACTATGAATATACTATTAATTTATAAGATGTTACTATGGATATACTATATATTTATAAGATGTTGTTATGGATATACTATATATTTATAAGATGTTGCTATGGATATACTATATATTTATAAGATGTTACTATGGATATGCTATATATTTATAAGATGTTACTATGGATTTACTATATATAAGATGTTACTATGAATATACTATTAATTTATAAGATGTTGCTATGGATATACTATTAATTTATAAGATCTTACTATGGCTATACTATTAATTTATAAGATGTTACTATGGATATACTATATATTTATAAGATGTTGCTATGGATATACTATATATTTATAAGATATTACTATGGATATACTATATATTTATAAGATGTTACTATGGATATACTATTCATTTATAAGATGTTACTATGGATATACTATATATTTATAAGATCTTACTATGGCTATACTATTAATTTATAAGATGTTACTATGGATATACTATATATTTATAAGATGTTACTATGGATATACTATTAATTTATAAGATGTTACTATGGATATACTATTAATTTATAAGATGTTACTATGGATATACTATTAATTTATAAGATGTTACTATGGATATACTATTAATTTATAAGATGTTACTATGGATATACTATTAATTTATAAGATGTTACTATGGATATACTATTAATTTATAAGATGTTACTATGGATATACTATTAATTTATAAGATGTTACTGTGGGTATATTACATATTTATAAGATGTTACTATGGATATACTATTAATTTATAAGATGTTACTATGGATATACTATTAATTTATAAGATGTTACTATGGCTATACTATTAATTTATAAGATGTTACTATGGATATAATATTAATTTATAAGATGTTACTATGGATATACTATTAATTTATAAGATGTTACTATGGATATACTATATATTTATAAGATCTTACTATGGCTATACTATTAATTTATAAGATGTTACTATGGATATACTATATATTTATAAGATGTTACTATGGATATACTATTAATTTATAAGATGTTACTATGGATATACTATTAATTTATAAGATGTTACTGTGGGTATACTATTAATTTATAAGATGTTACTATGGATATACTATATATTTATAAGATGTTACTATGGATATACTATTAATTTATAAGATGTTACTATGGATATACTATTCATTTATAAGATGTTACTATGGCTATACTATTAATTTATAAGATGTTACTATGGATATACTATTAATTTATAAGATGTTACTATGGATATACTATTCATTTATAAGATGTTACTATGGATATACTATTAATTTATAAGATGTTACTATGGATATACTATTCATTTATAAGATGTTACTATGGATATACTACATATTTATAAGATGTTACTGTGGGTATATTACATATTTATAAGATGTTGCTGTGGATATACTACATATTTATAAGATGTTGCTGTGGACATACTATATATTTTTTGATGTTACTATGGGTATACTATATATTTTGGAAAACATTCACCTCTTCCTAGTCTGAACATTTAAAATACATGTTTAGCGTGATTGTTGATAGAAAAAGTTGTCCAGTACAGAAAAATAATGCCATTTCAAAACACAGTACATTCATATAATATTAAACAAAAAATCAGCACCTTTTGTAAATGTTAGTTCATATCCTCATTGAATAACAGAATGAATAAAACCAAGGATGGAGTATTTAGGCAAGTTGCCTCAACCATGATGAGGTCTTAGGGACCTGTTTGCAAAAGCCACGCAGAGAGAAAGAGCCATATCAGTTGCTCTCTCTGTCGTCAGTGTTCTGTGTTTGTGTCTGCAGTGCTGATGTCTCTCCTCCTCCTGACCTGGCCACAGTGCTGTGGATCTCAGCCTCGTGCTCCCTGGCCTTGGCCCTCAGCTTGGCAATGCTACAGCAACGGAACTCTTCTGGACTGGGCCCTTCCATCACCTCCCATTCCCCTGCTGGCCCCTGAATCAAACCCTGTATGGGGGTGGTCACTACAGCAGAATGAGGTACTTTAGTCCAGGGATAGCTTCCTTTCTCCTGCCTCCTCCCCCAGTGCTCGCCGTCAGAGCTCTCTAGCTCCGGTAAGCTCTTGTTGGGTTTGTCTGTTGTGTCCTCAGCATTGTTCTTCCTGGGAAATGGCTCTCCAAGCTGGCCCTGCAACTTCAGCTGCCTCCGCATCTTAGCCCGGCGGTTCTGAAACCACACCTGGTGAAAATAGAATCAATGTAATATGTAGAATATGAGAGAGTGAAATCTCTTACAATGCAAAACATTAGTTTCGAGAAAAAATTCAGTATCCACTAGACTGAACAGTTTTTAGTCATAAACAAATAATATATATATATATATATATATATATATATATATATATATATATATATATATATATATATATATATATATATATATATATATATATAAAATACAGTAACACTGTGGCATGAAAGCTGATAGAAACAAAGATGGCTTCTAGAAATCAGAGTTCATGCATTAGTGAAAATGGTTTGTAAGGAAGAGGGTGTTGGGACCGTACCTGCACTCTGGCCTCGATGAGGTCCAGTCTGAGGGCCAGGGCTTCCCTCATGAAGACGTCAGGGTAGTGGGTGTTCTCAAAGGTCTTCTCTAGCTCCTCCAGCTGCCAGCTGCTGTAGTTGGCCCGCGCACGACGCTGCTTCACTGGCCTCTGTTCATCTGGAAAGCACAGCACAACCACCAATTACACAATCGCCAACGGTTGACAAGGAACTAATGGCTCTAGATTGGATAATTAGCGCCGCCGTTCATTAGGCCCTCTTTAACCGTGCTTGATAATTGATTGTTAGTTAGGAGCTGTTAGCAAAATCTTTTGCAAACATTTACACTGCCATTAGATAGTGCTCAATGAGTCTCTATGAGAAAACACATTCCACCAACTAATACGCCAACACGTATCTGTAATAAATTGTCACACATGAATGTAAATATCCATGTGTTCTCCAAAGTTACAGTAATTCTGACATTCTAAAGGCAGACTGTTGGTTGGAACTCACCCATGCTGGCCGTGAACTGCCCCATCCCAGCTGCCTGTGTGGCCAGGAACAGAGCCTCTTTGCAGGGCTCTGGTTGCAAGTAACTCCGCAGGGACTCATAGCTGATCAGGGGCCCAGGGATCAGGATCTGTGGAGGGGAGCCCAGTCTTGTGGGGAACGCAGGGAAGAAGTGAGCTGCGGAGGAGTGGAAGACCGCAGGTAGAAGAGTGGAGACCAACTGCCCAGGGCCAAACATTATCCAAAAGCTCTTAGAGGAGTCCAGAGTCTTAAGTGTCAATCCACTGGTATTAAAGGGACAGTCTGATACCAAAACAATGGAACGTATCTCAGAAGCACTTCACAATATCGGAGTAAACATTCTTGTTGAGGTTGGCACAAAATGGAGCAGAGTCAAGTTTAGAGGCTTCTTTACCACAGTGAAATCAGATAGGGCTGTTAATGAAGTACATCACCAGATCCAGAAGGAAAGGAATCACAGAATCTTCCACCATCAATTCTGAGGGATGAATTGCAGTCATCAGCCATACATTGACTTTCGATCCAGAAGGCTACCTAAGATGAAGGTTGACATGGAGACTCAGGAGGAGCTCAGGTGAGATGCAGGTGATGGGTGGGAAGGCGAGAGAGGACTGCACTCAGCAGGTAAGGGGGTCTCACCTTAGTCTGGTGAGGTTCTCTCTCCTATCCTGCTGTTCCCCCCTCCTTCCTCAGCAGTCACATGACTCACAGTGGGCCCAGACTGACTCCTGGGTGTGAGAGAGAGGGCTGGGCTTCAGAGAAATGGAGACAGGAATGCGAATCTGACCCATGATCCATCTCCAGGTAGATTTTCACACCACGGTATCATTCAATCAAAGTCCATTTAGAAACACAATGTACACTTTATCTTCTTCAACACACCAATCCCATACAATGTTTCGCATTCAACTTACATCATAGCAGCAGCTTCCACCCTCCATTTCATGTTGCACTCTGCATGGATTTGGTGTCTGAGGTTTACTTTGAACAAGTTAAGACATCTTTTAGCTTCGGAAAATTTCAATCAAAGTGATGGATCAGACGTCAAGGTGTGGAAATGACAGTAAAAAACAAAAAGCTTGAACGTTCAGTTGAACACGTACACCACAAATACTTGAGAATATCGCTCGTCTTTCAATGAATAGTTGTCAAGCAGAAGAAGAAGAAAGGATTCCGATGACAAACTGGTACAGCCCGTCGGAGAGGATCAAAACAGGCTCAGAGGTGCCAAACACAGAGCCACTGTTGCCAAGGTAAACAAGTTCACGCTAATTACACCACCTAATTGACATGAAGTTGAATGATGACAATTAGCTGGATCGAAAATGTTTACCTAACACTTCTTTCCTGATCTGATGTTCATTTTGGATGTTACACACACTAAATGCAGGCATCACACACCCCAAAAGTTTATACAATTAAAATTAAATGCTTTCCTAATAGCAAGGTCTAATCTTTCAAATGGAACGTTCAACAAAAACAATGGAAATGCTGTCATTAAATGACTAAAGTGGTCCCATCTAGTCTCTACTAGTCTTCTATCTAAAATAGGATCACCTGTTCAAATAGAAGGTTTTGTTTGGTCTTCGACTGAAGACAGAGTTCACTGACAATGGCTGTGGGTCAGGGCTCCTTGGCCTTTGAAAACAGATAACTTTCACAGCCAAGCTTCAACTGGAATTTGCACCGATTTCATGTCACCGAGACACAATTCTAACATAAAGACTGTAACGATTACATTGACAGAGATTCCAATCGATAGGGATTTCATGGGAATAATGATCACTGCAAGCGTTGGAATTGTAAATATTGTGAATTTGTATGATTGTGTGCAGGGCTCCCTTGTAAAATTGGCCTTGGGTTCAGTGGGATTTTCCAAGTTGAAATACATTTAAATAAAATCGAATAAACTTATAAACAGGTATTACCAGAGTTATACACAGATGCAAGCAGGTTTTGTTACTATGTAATATGTTAGAGTTACTCAATCCCTCTTTCATGTCATCAGGTAAACTGTCCCAAATCACAGCTTAGTACAGGGCCTCAAAGTAAATCTCCACACATGCTGGAAGGAAGGTAATACAGCACTGTACTCCAACAGACCGTGACAGAGAGAGAGCATTCTCTCACATAAGAGCTACACGTATCCACTACACGTATCCACTACAAAACCTATAGACAATAATTAGGTCTCACACCTTAAAACACACTCTCTCTCTCACACACACACACGCACGCAGACAGACACACACTCTTTCTCTCACATAATCAACTCACGTTGCTGTGCATACTCTTAAAGATCATCCACACCTTTCCCAAGCAGCCCAGCTGTAGCCCGGTGTTGAAGGATCTCTGATGAGTTGATCATGATGAGGACTGACTGTCTATGATGTGAATGAAACACAGGTGTGTCAATTAATCCGGAGATACGCATCACCTGACACACCCCGCTAACTGCTTATCGGATCAGACGGCGGCTAGAACACGCCACTGTCATGGTTGTCACCACAGACTGTCGGTTTGAACTGCATACCTTTGATCAGTTCCAGAACATCAGCAGGAGACATCTGGCCAAAGCCATGCTCCCAACACCAGGGGAAGGTGAATCACTGTCTAGTCAGAGGACAGCACCTCTCTCTCCTCTCCAGAGGGGCTTTCATCCACACCTGTTCAAACACTAAATAAAGCCTACGCACAGGTATAGAGGTCAATAGACAAACATCATAAATACCTGGACAATCTCTATGTTAAGCTGAATCTGTGAGCATGTTTATTGGTGCGTGTGACAGTGCGACAGTGAGGCATCAATGTTCACTCTGCTCCAGCAGCCCCCAGTCATTTCTTGGCTTTGCCATTTCTCCAGTCGTTTATTGGCTTTGCCTTTTCTAAAGCAAAAAGGAAAATAGATTAAAAGTGTCTAGTTTGAAGGGTGGGTAAATAAACATTGTGTGTGGGTTAGCACTGAATACTGAATGGCCATCTCCGTTCCATTTGTCCTTGGCACACAGGTAGACAGAGGGATTTCTGGGATGTCTGAATGTATACCCCCCCCTGCTGTGTTTGGTCTGTCCCGGGTTCCTCTAATGCCCATTGATCCAGCTAATCAGGGGAGAAGTTGGTGGAAAACCAGCAGGGGTTGTTTAGCCATCAGTAAGGTGCTCGTGTACAAATGAGCTGCTTGTGGATAATTGAAGGAGGCATTAGGACAACAATGGCAGTGGCTCACACCAGTCTTCACTGGTCTCTCAGGTATTCCCAGGTCCCTGGATCACATGGCAGCCTGTGAAATCCACAGCAGGCTTAAATAAAAATCACAGCATCATTAGTGGGCCTTCAACATTGGGGGGCAAAATGCACATTCTCCATGGATTAAAAAAAAAAACCCACCTACGTTGTTGTGCCTCTTTTTCCATTACTGACTTTAGTTTGAAATGGGCTTGTTTGAGCTCGTATTTACGGCTTACAAATGTAAAGAGATAGTTCCAAAGAGGACAAGAGAAGCAACGCAAGGAATGTTGGAATGACAAATGCCAATACTCCGCAGTATAAGACCGAAATAAAGAGCAGCTATTTAGGTTAGTGCAGTGTTAGGCAATACATCTACCATACATAACAAAAAGCCTTCAATGTTCCTTTTAAAGGACATTTGAAACTGGCTCAACTATCAGATTTAACTGTGGATGTGTTAGTACAGGACCTTAGATGACAGAGATCGGGAACAACGCACAATATCATTAATACTCATCCACTAGAGTGACACTTCAAAACATCCGGTCTAAAGTTCTGCCAAATGACTTGTGAAGATGGAGGATGTTCGTTGGTGTCATGGGACTGTGCGTATGGCTGGTGTCATTTGCAGTCTGTAATAGCAGCAATGAACACTGATAATATCAACAATTAATGGGCGCATAAGTGAAGCTTCGGGGTTGTCACGTAATTGTCTCTGCTGCTAACGACTTTTCAGATCGCCAGGCAGAGTCTAACTAAACTCCACATTTTTATTTCCGATTCATTGCAAATTGTCAACAACAACAAAAAAGCCATATAAAATCGCAGCAAGGTTATCTCATCATCGGTTGCTTGTGGTTGCACTTACTCTTATCGACCAACTTGAACTTTAAATCAAAGCATGGCAGTACAATTGAATTCCGTCTGTTATTGAATGATTGTGATGGATGTGTTTGTCACATCCAGGGAAGACAAAGGGACATGTGTTTTAGAGCAGAGGAAGCCCCTATCTGCTCGATGCTTCACTCTCTCTGGTTGCTAAGAGTATCCTGCAGAGAGCAGGCTGATTGGTTTAGTCCTGGATCACTGGCTATGGGATAAAGCTGAGAGCCCAACCTGCTTTTCATGGCAAAACTTTCAAGAGAAAGCGGCCACAATCCAAGAGCAATCACACTTTAGGCTTCAAAGTGCCAGGGGAAAAGAGAGGCGAGAGCCGGTCCACATTTCTTCCACTTCGGCCAAGTGCAACTCATGCGTGGAGGAAGACGAGATGATCTAAGGAGAGAAAGACAGGTGTGCTGGGCAGGTAGAGGCACATCGGGGCCCCTCACAGGGTTGAGTGAGAGACAAGGACTCACCCCCACCTTCCTGCACTGTCCACTTTCACATGAACTAGCAAATCAACAAATGACATTAAAACAACTCTTTAAACTCATCCTTATGAGTTTGCAATCTGTGACTTTTCATAAAGCCAGGATAGGACTGTTACAAAATACCTCATGTGCAGCAGTAAAAATGATTGATATAAGGTAGTTCAGGAAGCTTAGCTTGGAGCATGGCACATTGGGAACTTGGAGCATGGCACATTTTAGTACAGACCACAGCACCAGGTGCTTCTGAGGGCATCAAACACTAGTCTGATGTGATGATGAATCAAGGCAGAGGTTATTAGCATGTCAGTGGCCCATCAGGCTAGTTAATGACAGCCCTCTCTTTCCATCTCCTCCTCCTCACTGGCTGTCACTCATCTCTGTTCCGCCTCACTGACACCAAGCCAATGGGATGCTGGCGCCTCACCAAGAGCCCAGGCAGCTATGGCATCTGTTGCTAGCTGATGGATAACCACAAACACTTTCAACTCCAGACTCAGTGTGTACTATAGAACACCTTACAGGTGCAATTAACTCATTAACCAAAAAACAAACCGTGGGAGGAGAGCACAGACAAGTAGAATAATTGCAGTACATAGAAATCTATTGCTTTATAACTAACAAAATTGGAAAAGTATAGAGATAAAAACACACTCAAAACAAATGCGAGGTAACATGTTTTCAAATACAAGCTAAATAATACAAGATAGATACAAAATAATACAAATTGTAGCACAATTGTTTGCACTACAAGCAATAAGAAACATATTTGGACAAATCGGCAACCCAATCCACCTTCACATAGGTGGAACATCTCCCATCACTAACCAACTGCTTCCGCCCCATGTCCCACCATGCAATCCAACACCAGCAAAGTACATTTCAGTGCTGGCCAAAACAGCCTGCCCACATGCAGCCTTCAAAACAGCGCTTTAGTCTGTGTGATTGAACAATTACTGCCTTGGTTAATTTCCCATAAATGGGTGAGGAAGGAACACTTAGCTGGGTTACCTGCATGTTGTTTCGTCTACCCCTTTGACTCCATCGAGAGGGTTTCTGAGGAAGTCAGTGGCACTGGGCAAAACAATTCACACTTTCATGGCAAATTGGT
This sequence comes from Oncorhynchus mykiss, assembly GCF_013265735.2. NCBI lineage: Eukaryota > Metazoa > Chordata > Actinopteri > Salmoniformes > Salmonidae > Oncorhynchus > Oncorhynchus mykiss. The sequence goes on along the minus strand of NC_048577.1, from coordinate 38,962,487 downwards.
TTCCATCGCATGCCTTTAATTTGTCTTCTACACCCAGTGAAAAGAGTGCATAACTACGACAGCCATTTCAAACATGATCTGGCTCAGAGAATGCATGGGATGAAATATGAAGGCACCAGGGTCTTGCTCCATTAACTGTTGCTCCGTTTCTCTTGTTTGAGCTGGTGAAACATTGATGCCCAAAAGCAATAATTAGTTCTGCTGAAATTCCAAAGATTATGCTCCACAATTTAAGCTGGTAACTGACTTCTCTTTTAAATGTTTAAACATGCAGCACAGACACCATTATAGTAACTCTGAGGTTAGAAGCAACAGAAAATAAGTCCTATGACACTCTGGTTTTACGTGATATTATTCCTATTATATTTGAGACAAAAATCCAAAATGTCAAAAGTTTTCCTTTTTTTTATTACATTTCTGACATTGGTTGATAGCCAGTATTCATTATTTCAAAAATAATAGAAGCACTACCACTGCAAAACAAGCATGAGTGACATTTTTATTTCCTTTTTTACAATAATCATTATCACCATCTTTTGAATACTTCGATATTACCTTCGAATCAAAGAATCAGTTCGTATCAATCCATAAATCCTGATGAAATGACCAAATGGATAAAAAGAACAGAGCAGTTGTGTATGACACGAGTCTAAATCTACAGTACAAAAACGTCACGGTGACACTGCCTCCCATCAGAGGAGAAGGACTTGTATCTCCGGGTCCTCATGTTGTTGCCTCCATGTGCAGGACCTTCATGGACTCAGAGATCATAGAGCTGGTGTCAATCTGCCCATAGATCCCCACCAAGAAGGCCTTGTGGAGTAAGATGTCTGCATGCTCTGAGGAGAAAAGCACCATGAAAAACAACAACATATTTTTGCTTTGAGCATGAATCCTTATACATCTTGAAAACACAGAACAGTTTACTTTCCAACTTGCGAGTTTAGAGCCATAATAAGGACCAAGCACAGAAGCTGTGTAGTGCTGAGAAGATGGGACAATCATACCTTGACAGAGCAGCACGTATTCTGGCAGGTTCCTAAGCGCTGTCTGCACCACGTCAAAGTTCCCGCTGCCCATACAGTACATGAAGGTGGGCAGGAAGTCTGCTGCAGTACTGCAGTTCCGAAAAAAAACACGTTTTACTTAGGTCAGATAACATTATTTTAAATGAAAGACAACTGAGATAACACCTTACAAGTACCACTACAGCAACATTTGCAGCCAAACATTCCTAAACAACGCATCAATAAATTAATATCCAGTCAGACAACTGGAGCGCTCTCTCTAGATTCCTATAAAAATAAGCAGATAAATCCTAGAGGTGTCAGCATTCTGATCTTACCACGGGTTGTTCTGAATGCAGCGCAGGGCCAGGCTGAAGGCCATGTTACGGCACAACTCCTCAGTAGAACTCATTAGTCTCCGCAGGTCATTCTGAGGGCAGGGAAGGCAATGAAAACCTGTTTACTTATCCTGTACAGAGTGGTGCAAAGCAGAGTGTGTGTGCGTGTTGGGGGATTATTTGTTCATAATAAAAGGTATGTTATTAGAAGGCAAACTTACAGTGAAGTACTGGATGATCTCAGGATTCCTCTTGGACTTGTCCTCCACCTCGGTCAGAACTTCCAGCACGTCTGAAACACAGAGGGGAGTAAAATGTTGGTAAAGTTCAGCAAAATCCCTGAAGTTATGTGTTAAACTGACCCGGGAGTGTATTATTCGTTAATGACCTTCAATGGCTTCTCCCCTGGAGATCTTCTTCAGGTACTTGGTCATGTCAGCTGCAGTCAGTGGAACGGAGGCCGAGATACTGACCATGGGCAGGGAACCAGAGGACGACTCATCTGATCGGAGGAAACCCAGAGACATGTCAAAAACACAGCATTTAGCGAGATGGTTGATTCGTATGCATCTGTACGCAGTCAAAATGTGTAATTCATATATTCAATATTTTTTCATTTGCCAAATGGTTGATGAGCTCTGATTCACTCATGTTTTTTCATTCAAGGCATAATGTTTTCACGAGCGGATAAGCTTACCATCTCTGTCCTCAGCAGAGCTGTCAGAGGAGCCAGTCTTCACAGGCAGGGTGAGGCCAGCCAGCAGGGACTTAAGCAGCAGGTCAGGGTGCTCTGACGAGAGCCCCCTAGTGGGACAAACAGAGAAAAACAAGTCACTCCTTCGCTGCTCCACACAATGTGAAATAACTAACATTAATGCAATTGTGTTGCCAATCCTAATGTCTCAATAATCTTTTTTTTTTTAAAAACAGCTCAATAACTTACTGTAGGATATCAGAATGCTTCTGTAGATAGGGAATGGCTGATGCTGCATCGTGGGTAATGTACTTCTGAATGAACTGCACATATTTACTGAAGACGGCCAACGGATGCATACGAGGTCTCCTGAGGTTCTGCAGGGAATATGGACCACAACATTATTAACTCCATGATCAATAATATATTTATTTTAATGCACAAAGCATTTGACCGTGTGGAAATACTACTGTTCTGTGAAAACACATTAGATCTAGTCAAGATATCCAGCCAACCACAGCTGTAGCAGTGGCAACAATCTATTCTTTCCCCACCTATGAGAAGTCAAATACCTCTTGAAACGCTAAAAAGAAAAACACAAGCAAATGTCACCAAACCAACTGTAAAACCCTGAGGCTGATCTGTGAGTGCGCTCCGTGTTCATTCCCTCACCTGCAAGATCTTCATGAAGGAGAGCAGGCAGTCCTGCAGCGCCCTCTGGTGTTCACTGTGGAAAACTAACGGCTGCAACAGCTCCAGGATGGCCAGCACGTTGCTGAAGAATGTCAGGTGGTTCTGGCTCCGGAACTCCTGGAAGTTGAGGTGGATGCGTCCGTGGAGAAGCGCTCCGATCATCGGCAAGTGTCTGGAAAGTTAAGAAAAGTAAGCTGTGATCATTCTCCAGACGTTCCACCTTACTACAGCAAAGGTGAGAACAAAAACATTCACGGGGTGATTTTAAAATCACTACAATCGGAGCTACAATCTACCGTAAGAGGTGCATTGAATTCATATGTCCAACACTAAGTTTGTAATGAGCATGGTGTTCACCTGAGGAGGAGGACCGGGTGGGACACAGCCAGTTTCCTGCAGGCCAGGTTAGCGTCTGACATCCGGTTCTCAGCCGACTTTGTGTCTCCCGTATCGCCTAGCAACGTGACCAGACGGTGAACCAGGACGTCGTGCTGAGAGGGAGGGAATCACACATCAGTCCTTAAGACCTCCATGACGGCTTCTGTGCCAGCCAACGGCTTTGAGAAACAGTTAAGCGACTGAGCCAGCTGAAGGTCTACTCTACCTTGCATGTGGTGCCGTCGGCAGCCCCCTCGCTGCTCAGGGTGGCGTCAGGTAAGGTCACGTGCTGGATGACCTCTGGGAAGTGCAGGTAGAGCTGGAGCAGGAGGTTCTGGCACCGCTTACTCATCACACTAAGGAACACACAATGGAGTCAGCTAGCAAACATCAGACAACAGTTTCTACACAGGAGACAGTCCCAATGGTCTCCTACTACAATGCTCTCGTCTGATGTAGGCCTAGTTAGTTGGCTCATACATGTCAGACTGTCTACGAATCAACAGGATTTGTGTTCACTGGTCATCGCTGGCGGTGTTTTCCATAAACAGCAACAACCTTGACCAAGAGTCAGATTCCACTGTCTCTTCAACAACCATCGTGCAATTGGATGAGCCTTAAAAGAAGAGGCTGTGAAGAATGCCTATCACACAGGGAAATGTTTATCCCACACAAGGCCAAACACAGTCTGCTTTGTAAGACGAGTTTTAAGCAAACCATGTTTTCAGTCGCAACTATTTGAACAAGACAGCTTAGCTGCTCTTAAAAATATTGTAATTGGATAGATAATTTTGCTGCTTGACCTTGGCCAGAGTTTCCCCATTACAATTGGTTTAGTAACCAGAGGCAGACTCATGAAAGAAGGTTTGGCTTCCACAAAGAGAAGTTGCACCCTGATCTCTGACAGGCAGCTAAGTCGGAGCAGGAATCCACAACACAGGCAGCACGTGTAGAGCTGCAGCCCTAATCCTCTTGGCTTTATTATAATACACTGAGCTTTTAAAGAGATCACAGAACACACGACTTCTGGTCGTTTTAATTTCACACCAATAGACCTAATTATCGCCTTTCCCCTGGTCCACACAGCGTTGTGTCTGACAGATTATTCAGTCTGTGAATTTCAACTGTTCCGTCTGGGGGTAATCTAGTGATATGGCCCCAAGTTTATCAGCTTGGTTTAAAGTGGCCAAAGACCAAATTCAATACTGGGGCTAATTAGGGAAGGTGAAAAATATGTCTAACTAAATGAACTGTGGGCACTTTATTGAACCTTATGAGACCAAAATATTATGGAGTGTCATGTCTGCTGTTGCTGAAAGAACAGATGGGGTATTGAGAGAGAGAGAGCGAGTCTCTGTCTAAAGTAGATCACATAGCAACAGATCACCCTGTAAATAGTATTAAACTCCCATTGGACAAGCCTGACTAAGTATGTCAGTCCGAGAGCCAACACCCCACCCATACCTGTCTCCCCATTTCTTTGTGCAGTTGATGAGGTATTCCGAGACTTTCTTCACTCTCTCCAGGTCGCCATGGCAACAGCTGTGGAGCAGGGGCAGCCGTGACTGGATGAGGGAGCAGGAAGTTTGGTCCAGGGTGCTCTTGGCCTTGTCGGGGGTGTTGGCAGGGGGCGAGGAGTCGCCGCGGCTGTTGAGCTCAGACTCTGACATGATGAGGTCCACCAGACTGATAAGCTCCTCCGGGTTCAAACGCAGGACAAACGTATCTGTCTGTTTCTGGAGAAAGAGGGAGAGAGCACAAGAGAGAAGTGTTGGAAGCAGTCAGGCTGAGGGGGAACAATGTTCACTGCTGTGTGTCATGTGACTGGATTAATTGAAGTCATTATTTGAGGGCTAGACTGGAGTACTGTGCTACCTGTGGGGTCTTCTGGTCCCGGCCCTGCCAGATACGAGGGATGTGACTGCAGGCCCACAGGAAGTCCAGAGCAGAAGATGGGTCCAGTCTGGAGAACAGCATACACAACACCATTACAGAATATTACAATACAACTTTCACTATTTGGGAAACACTGTCAGTGTGACTACTACTGCTGAAGGTCATGATTTGGGATTGATATATTGACTGACCGCTGGTCTTGCTGCTTGCTGAGAAGAGCACTGATGCACTGATGAAGAGTTGTCCAGTTGGACTGATGGGTCAGCAATGCCAGAAGGTATGGTCTGTAGGAGGGAGTTCCTTTACCCTGGAATAAACCACATGAAGTAAGGTGGTGAAGTACACACACACACACACACAGATATTTGCTGAGATTACCTTGTTGAGAGCAAAGAGCAGCTTCCGCTGAAGGTCTGGGCACACAGACGTGACCTCAGGGTCAAGAAGTCCCAGCCAATCAACAAGCAGCCCTGAGCTGGACCCGGTCCTTGTCACCTCAGAGCTGCTGCTGAAAGGGAAGTGAATAGATTGACAGGCTCAAGGTCAGGGCTACATGAATGATGAATCTATACAATCCTTCAGTCAAACAAAGTGCTGATTATTAAACATACAATAGTAATAATAATATTTCTAAGGCATTACAAAGCACATAAAGCCATAAACAGACAAACAAAATGTTCTCTATGAGATCAACGCCACAGTTAACCAGATTTGTGTGTTGTTGTTTGAGTAAGGGCAAAAACACATCTTGAATGATTTTAGGCGTGATAGAATTTACATGCTTACTTGTTTGTTTCCACCTCCATTTTCACAGCTCGCTCGTCAGTCTCCTGGAGAAGCAGTGCTATCACCATGGCAACAGGGCCTGCGGTGGTAGAGCCGGCCCCCGTCTCTGTTCCAATAGTCATTAGCAAGGCCAGCAGTTCCTCCAAATATGGAGACTTCCCCTCCACTAGCCCCTGTAACACTGGAAACAACAAACAGTACTGAGTGTTACGAGCTGGCATGTGACGGTTGTGCCATTCCCTCAGCTACGGCGGAACATTCAGAAGTTGAAAAAACAAAAACAAACCTGGCCATGATGCTGAGCTCAGGAGAAATCTTGTGATTCAGAGGAAAAATAAAACATTGTAGGGGCAAGCCAAAAACCACACACCAAAACTATGAACTACCAACTACCATTATCGCATTTCTGCGTAACCTAGATCACCAGCTTGGCCGCAACCAGTTTAAAGTTTAAAAAAAAATCTTAATCTGGGCTTGATGGAGACCTGAGCCCATATTGGACATAAATAAACTGGAAGCCGCTGGTCTGGTTTGGTTTCAGAGAAGAGCTTATAAACTCATAAAGGAACAGGTCAACAAAGGAAAAACAGAGACTCAAGAGGCGGCAATGAAACAAACAGATCTGGGGAAATTGCGTAACGTCAGCCACCACATCAAAACTGGGGCAGAAATAGTGAGGATAGTTGATGTTCTAGCCTGAGAGAGAGTGTGAACGACGCACTAAAGTACCATACCTTTGCCTATCAGTTCCGGCTCCGCGTTACATCTCTCCCCTGCCTTCAGTGTGGCGATTATGGCCCTCACGGCCACCTCGGAGTCCCTCCGATAAGCCAGGGCCTCAGCCAGGTGGAGGAAGCCTGTACGAACTGCAGAGGATAGGCATAGTCAGTTATCGTCACACCGTTAACAGTGGATTACTTCACTATCTGTGACTAGGCCCAAGTATGTGTGTCTGTATCTCATATATATATATATATATATATATATATATATACATACAGAGCTACGGACATGATAAGGAGCACGCACCATCAGTGAGCCGGTGCTTCTGGGAATACTGTCCAGCAAAGGACTTGAGCAGGGCCCGCAGGGGCCCCGCCTCCACGGCCGGGTTCTCCAACCATGTCATCATCTCCATGACAGCCTTGAAGAAGAGAGAGGAGAAGGCCACATCCTGCGACACCAGCCGCTGAGTAGAAGAGACAGAGGAGAGAAGGAGAAAAATGCACATCTGTTTGGTGTAATGACAGACATGCATGTACTCTGTCGTAGTGGTGACTGATGAAACACAGACACACAGTGGGGCAAAAAAAGTATTTAGTCAGCCACCAATTGTGCAAGTTCTCCCACTTAAAAAGATGAGAGGCCTGTAATTTTTTCATATTTTTTTTTCAATTTTATCATCATAGATACACTTCAACTATGATAGACAACATGAGAAGAAAAAAATCCAGAAAATCACATTGTAGGATTTTTTATGAATTTATTTGCAAATTATGGTGGAAAATAAGTATTTGGTCACCTTCAAACAAGCAAGATTTCTGGCTCTCACAGACCTGTAACTTCTTTAAGAGGCTCCTCTGTCCACCACTCGTTACCTGTATTAATGGCAACTGTTTGAACTTGTTATCAGTATAAAAGACACCTATCCACAACCTCAAACAGTCACACTTCAAACTCCACTATGGCCAAGACCAAAGAGCTGTCAAAGGACACCAGAAACAAAATTGTAGACCTGCACCAGGCTGGGAAGACTGAATCTGCAATAGGTAAGCAGCTTGGTTTGAAGAAATCAACTGTGGGAGCAATTATTAGGAAATGGAAGACATACAAGACCACTGATAATCTCCCTCCATCTGGGGCTCCACGCAAGATCTCACCCCGTGGGGTCAAAATGATCACAAGAACGGTGAGCAAAAATCCCAGAACCACACGGGGGGACCTAGTGAATGACCTGCAGAGAGCTGGGACCAAAGTAACAAAGCCTACCATCAGTAACACACTACGCCGCCAGGGACTCAAATCCTGCAGTGCCAGACGTGTCGCCCTGCTTAAGCCAGTACATGTCCAAGCCCGTCTGAAGTTTGCTAGAGAGCATTTGGATGATCCAGAAGAAGATTGGGAGAATGTCATATGGTCAGATGAAAGCAAAATATAACTTTTTGGTAAAAACTCAACTCGTCGTGTTTGGAGGACAAAGAATGCTGAGTTGCATCCAATGAACACCATACCTACTGTGAAGCATGGGGGTGGAAACATCAGGCTTTGGGGCTGTTTTTCTGCAAAGGGACCAGGATGACTGATCCGTGTAAAGGAAAGAATTAAAGGGGTCATGTATCGTGAGATTTTGAGCGAAAACCTCCTTCCATCAGCAAGGGCATTGAAGATTAAACATGGCTGAGTCTTTCAGCATGACAATGATCCCAAACACACCGCCCGGGCAACGAAGGAGTGGATTCGTAAGAAGCATTTCAAGGTCCTGGAGTGGCCTAGCCAGTCTCCAGATCTCAACTACATAGAAAATCTTTGGAGGGAGTTGAAAGTCTGTGTTGCCCAGCAACAGAACATCACTGCTCTGGAGGAGACCTGCATGGAGGAATGGGCCAAAATACCAGCAACAGTGTGTGAAAACCTTGTGAAGACTTACAGAAAACGTTTGACCTCTGTCATTGCCAACAAAGTGTATATAACAAAGTATTGAGATAAACTTTTGTTATTGACCAAATACTTTCCACCATAATTTGCAAATAAATTCATAAAAAATCCTACAATGTGATTTTCTGGATTTTTTTCCCCTCATTTTGTCTGTCATAGTTGAAGTGTACCTATGATGAAAATTACAGGCCTCTCTCATCTTTTTAAGTGGGAGAACGTGCACAATTGGTGGCTGACTAAATACTTTTTTGCCCCACTGTATATAGGCTACAGAGAGACAGATGCAGCACTGTTGCACTGTTTAGAAGGACAGCTGAGTAAATCAATCATACCTGGTAGAGGTGTAGCTGGCGCAGCATGGGGCAGGACAGGGCGTGGCTGCGGTTCATGGCCATGACGAGGGCCCCGGCGTGGGCAGAGCTGAGCAGGGCAGCCAGGGCCTGTAGGAGACGCACTGCCACCCCACCCTGCTGGGGGTGCCCCCCCTCTCTGGCACGCACCAGCTCTTGTGCCAGAGCCTGCTGCATGGCCAGGGAGAGGGGCCGGGGAGGGGGGCTGGGCCTGCGGAGGTCCACCTTCAGAGGGAACATCTGTGGAGACAAAGCCAAAAGTATTAGACCCTCAGTCAGCACTCTGAAAACAGGTGGTAGATCTGACTACAGTACTAACCAAACAACTCTGTCATCTAGGATAATCAATCACTTCACTGTAGGCTACTTGTGGAGGTATGATTAAAAAAAGCCTCTGTGTCTGTTGTATCAGACAAACTACAAGAAAATAGTTGATGAAATCGGAGAGAAAAAAATGATTTGCTCTATAAACTTGAAAAATGACATCAGACAGGTATTAATGTGTCATCCATCTCCAGGCAGAGATACATTCCTACCTGAAGCAACATGCCGGTGAGGTCATCCTCAGGCCCAATCACTGGGATCTGATTGGCTCTCATCTTCAAGGAGCCACTAGGAGTTTCCACTGTAACTTTGGCTCTGTTCACCTCAGTACTATCTGTAAGGTTAAACATCATAGTCTTCGGGTCATTGACAGATATGGACCCAAAACACCAAAACTGTGTTTTTACCGGGCTGTTCCAAAACTTTTAATAAGAAATGTAACCCAGAGAGGCATAAACAAATGTAATCACATGGTAGTAGCAAGAGACTGTATGGGGTGGCAGGTAGTCTTGCGGGTAGGAGAGTTGGGCCATCGAATCCTGAGCTGACAAAGTACAAATCTATCGTTTTGCCCCTGAGCAAGGCAGTTAACCCACTGTTTCCTACGTGCTGAAGACGTGGTTGTCGATTAAGGCAGCCCCTCGCACCTCTCTGATTCAGAGGGGTTGGGTTAAATGGGGAAGACACATTTCAGTTGAATCCATTCAGTTGTACCACTGACTAGGTATCCCCCTTCCCTGACTGACCTCTGCGAGGAGGGAGAGAGGAGCTGAGCAACCCGTGGAAAGTGTGCCCCCCTGTGGCACCTCGCTCATGCTGCACCTCCACCAGATGAGCCATGTAGTCTGTAGCACAGGACATACAGAAACATCAGGAACAGACAATATACCATCAACACTAAATAGTCAGACTTGGACATAAAATCTTCAGGAATAGATTATATGAGCGCTAGCCACATAACTGAGGCAAACATGATCCACGTGGAATAGATATAGTGTAGTAGGATAGTTTGTGGTCAAGCTCCCTCACTCTTGTCCATGATGTTCTGTTCCAGTGTCTGTGAGTCGTGGGATACAGCCTGGTCCAGGTACTGCAGCAGTTTACTCATACTGGACACAGGGATGCCAAACGACTGGACAAACAGCAGCAGCTGCTGGGGCTCCAGATCCTGCAGCGCTGCAGAGGACAGACATTGTATCATAAACTCTAGAATTGTATATTTTTTTATATACGGTGGTATTTTACTCTGTAAGGCCTACACCATGTACACTTCTACCTGCATGTATTTAAAATGTTTTTGTTTCAAATATTTTTTATTAAACACACACAAGACAGATATACAATTCTTATCTAAACATAAAAGAGCATACAGGAACAACAAGACCCAGAGTTCTGGGTGCAAACCAAATAATACAAAACACGACATACAAAACAAGGACACGTAGAAAGAAAGAGGGAAGATGTCGTCTCCCCCCCCCCCCCCCCCCAACTGCTCGGGTGGCAGGACCAGCACATGCTGCCCAAAGGTAGATTGAAATATTACAATTGAGAGTGCGTTAATAAGTACAAATTCACAGCGCCGACTCTTCCAAGTAGGAGAGGAAAGGCTGCCAGATTTGATCAAATGTTGATAATTTATTGTTCAGAATACATCTAATTCTTTCTAAGTGTACAGTGTTTGCCAATTCACTGAGCCATAATTTGGTACAGGGCGCTTCCCTCCTTTTCCAAAATAACAAGATTCGTTTTTTTGCCGAGATGAGACCGTATGAGATTAGTTGTTTTTGGGGGTTGGTTAATCCTTTTAGGGACTCAGATACTCGCAGGATTATCAGAAGCGGGTCTGGATCTATTGAAGTCTCCAAAACTTCAGAGAGGATCCCAAAAATTCCACACCAATAACCATGCAAGCTAGAGCATAGGGCAAAGCAGTGGAGTAGTGTACCCTGCGCAGCCTGACATTTATCACATGTAGGGGATGTATCAGGAAATATCCTATGCAGTTTAGTTTTGGAATAGTGTAATCTGTGTAATACCTTGAATTGTATGAGACGATGTCTGGAATTAATGGAGCATGTGTGGATATACTCCAAGCTCTCTTCCCAGTCTGCCACCGAGATGTCAGTCCCTAGTTCTTCCTCCCATTATGCCTTGATGGCATCTGTAGAAGGTGTGCTAACAGATTGAAAAGCATCATATAGACGCGATATCAGTTTATCTGAGGTGGGGCATATTTTTATGCATCCGTCTAACATGGAAGGTTTAGCATTCCCAAATGTTGGGAGGTGTTTTCTAACGTAGTCTCTAATTTGTAGGTATCTGAAAAAATTACTTCTGGGAAGATTATAAGTTTCCCTCAGCAACTCAAAGGAAGGTCCCTTCTATGTATAAATCCCCTATGGTACTTATCCCCAACTCTCCCCATCAAAGTTATCAAAGGTTAGAAGGGGCAAAGGAGGGATTCCTGGCGACAGGGAGTATGAATGACATTGGTCTAAACTCAAAGTGGACTTTAATTTGCTTCCAGATTCAGACTGTGCTATGTATAATAGGATTGTTACAATAAAGTGACATCTCCAGATTGACAGGCGACAAAATCACAGCGCCAATAGAGAAGGGGTGACACTCCTCACGCTCCATACTAAGCCAGCTGGATGTCGGAAGTGCGTCATCCAGCAGAAACGTAAGAACGCGGAGGTTAGCGGCCCAGTAATAAAATATAAAATGTGGGAGAGACAATCCTCCTTCCATCTTGGATTTACAGAGGTGTTTTTTACCTATCCTGTGTGTTTTATAATCCCAGATGAAAGGATTGATAATTGAGTCCAATTGTTTATGAAAGGATTTAGGTATGAATACTGGGATGTTCTGATATAGGTAGAGCAGTTGTGGGAGGAAGACCATTTTAATGGCATTAATTCTTCCGAGCAGAGAAATTGGGAGAGTTCTCCAAAATAGTATGTTTGCTTTGAGTTTTTGTATCAGAGAGGGGAAATTCTCTTTAAATAGTAAGGTGTATTGATTGGTAACTACAATTCCTAGGTAGGTACATTTTTCTGAAGATAACTTAAATGGGAGATGTTCTAGCCAGGAGGTGTTTTGCGACCCGAGAAGGTACCAAACAAATTGATCACATCAAGAATAGCTGGGATACTAGCCTGGGGTTCTGTTACATAGAGGAGGATGTCATCTGCGTATAGGGAGATCTTATTTAGGGTATCTTTAGTATTATAGCCGTGTATTGCTGCATGAGATCTAATCGTCTGAGCGAGCGGTTCGATAATTAGGGCGAAGAACATAGGCGACAGCGCACAACCCTGCCTTGTCCCCCTGTTAAGGTTAAATCGGGGCGACAATGATTACTCACTAACCATTCTGGCACAGGGGTTCCTATATAAAA
>NC_048577.1:38187466-38224966 GCF_013265735.2 Oncorhynchus mykiss | reverse complement strand
CCGTGACGATTCGTAGCTAGAGCCTATGAACGTCCGGGGACCGTTTTGAACAGCTTTTGTGATCCTCCAGCTTTTACAGCGGTTCACTTGGATCGGCTGTTCGAACTTCCATTCCAAATCCAGCATCAACGACTCTGTCACGGAGAAGACAAGGATTCCTTTTTTATTCCTCATCTTTTTGCCAACCGCTTGAAACATATTCAGGCCTCTTGTGCACCGAGGCTCAGGCATGGAATATCAACGGCTCTTCTTTTCTCGTGCACCTGTGCTGCATTCGAGAAGGAAGCCTCTGTTCCACCACCATTACCATAATCACCATATCACGCTTCCTTCTCTGACACATAATCACTCTAATTGGACGCTAGCAAAAAAAAAAAAACAAGAGGCAATTTTATGTGTGTGTGTGTGTGTGTGTGTGTGTGTGTGGCAAATCTGAAGGATTTAGGGGTCATGTTTGTTTGGTTGTGTATTGTCTCTTGGGTTGAACGGAGGGTAATTGCGTCGCTGCAAGCACAGCAGTTTCAGGTTGGCGGTAGCTGGGTCCTCTTCAGCCGTGTGTTGGAGGACTCGCAGCAGAGTTTAATGCTGTACTGACTGACTGACTGACTGACTGTCCGTCTGAGAGAAGCAAACCTCAGTGGCTGCATGAGGCTAACTACCACCTGATACATACTGCCTGGCTGTCCGTCTGAGAGAAGCAAACCTCAGTGGCTGCATGAGGCTAACTACCACCTGATACATACTGCCTGGCCGTCACTGGACTCTGAAAGCCTCCTGTAATTCACTACGCTTCATAACTTATATTCTCTGAAGGAAGACATGCATACTCTACGGCCTGCATGAGGATCAAGTCATTTCAATCACTTCTATTTGAATGGAATCACATCCATGGCGCCCCCTTATGGCAGATTTACAGGTGTTGCTTAAATCTTGGCAGTAGATGGAGTGACTGTAAAATGTGGTTTCAGTAATATAAATCAGCATGATTGATCTCTGCTCGACTGGTGGGCTGCTTTTCTCTGTGCTAGTCCTGTGTGTCTTGCTTTCCCAGTTACTGAATGTGGCCCCCACATAAGGAGAAAACACCAAGTCCTGCTGTCTGCTCCGTTCGGCTCCCATGTCCTCAGGCCTTTTCTGAGTGGTATTTAACATGGCCAGAAACCCGGAGGAACATCCGTGTGTGTTGACAGGTGCATGTGCGTATGTGTGTGTGCGTATTTGAGAGCGAGAGGGAGAGAAGACTCTGAGTGGCAGGAGTTACTGGTCATTAATGTGAGCGTGTGTGTGAGCGTGATGAATAGTGCCAAGGAAAGTGTGAAAGTGTGAACATAGGCAGATATATGTGTCACTTCACTAATTTCACGCGTGGCAGTGTGTATCAATGTGTCGTGCCTGTGTGAAGTCATAATATATTGTGCATTACAGGATCTCAGTACAGTAGAGAACATTAGTGTCTGACTGGGTGTATTGGTGAAGTAATCTGTAACTGTGTGTGTGTGTGTGTGTGTGTGTGTGTGTGTGTGTGTGTGTGTGTGTGTGTGTGTGTGTGTGTGTGTGTGTGTGTGTGTGTGTGTGTGTGTGTGTGTGTGTGTACTGTAGTGACAAAGCCGATGTGGCTCTTTGTGGAGATGAGGGAGATTCAGAGAGAGGGAGAGGGAGAGAGAGCGAGAGAGAGAGAGAGAGAGAGAGAGAGCACCTTGGGCAGCGAGCTCTACTCCTGTAATCACTCTATCATCCAGGACAATCCTTTCATCCCAGACCTTTCATACGGCTCAGAAAAAGGCCTTTCACATACGGGAGAGGGAAGGAAAGTGAAAGAGAGAAAGAAAGAGAGAGAGAGGGAGAGAAATAGAGAGCAGAGGGAGAAGGGAAGTGCTTGTGCACCCTCAAGCACTCGTCTCCATCCTGCGTGTGAATAACCATGCGGTTGAAGAGGACAGATGTTGAGAGAATTTAGCAGGCTACTGTGTGTGTGTGAGCACTCATATATTTCAAAGGTCCACCATTCTTGTGTATCAGGAAGCCTCCCTATCCACAAGCACGCACACACTTTCTCTCTCCCTCTCTTGCTCTCTCTTTCTCACTCTCTCCCTCTCTAGCTCTCTCTTTCTCTCTCTCTCCCTCTCTAGCTCTCTCTTTCTTTCTCTCTCTCCCTCTCTTTCTTTGGCTTTTTCTCTCTCCCTCTCTAGCTCTCTCTTTCTTTCTCACTCTCTCCCGCTCTAGCTCTCTCTTTCTTTCTTTCTCTCTCTCCCTCTCTAGCTCTCTCTTTATTTCTCTCTCTCTCCCTCTCTAGCTATCTCTTTCTTTCTCTCTCTCTCCCTCTCTTTCTTTGGCTTTTTCTCTCTCCTTCTCTAGCTCTCTCTTTCTCTCCCTCTCTCCAACTCTTGCTCTCTCTCGCGGTCGGTCCCGTCTCTCACACACATCCAATGAACCGTAATGGTATAGAGGGAGGGCCTGATGATGGCGCAGTAGTGTATTCCATAGGATGAATAGTAGCACTGTGTTCCTCCATCCCCTGGACTGGACTAGACTGGGTGTGTTTACAGTAGCAGACAGACAGACAGACGGGTGGAGTTGGGAGCTGGGCAGTGCCAGGGGAACGTTTGGTCAGGACTACCAGGTGTTGGTACCTGCAGTCGGCCAGGGAGGCAGGGAGCACTCCACCACCGCGGGGGGCAAGTACAGGTCTGTGGAGCCTGCTTGAGATTCAACCCCAAGTGGTGTTTTTTAAAGGGCATAATTTTTAAATCCACAGCCCTGCTATAAAAACCTGTAGTTATGCCAGGACTTTGCCTTCGGGGGTGAACTTTCAGCGGCTCCTGAAATGGCGTGGCTTTTAGAAGAACTGCTGGGTGCTTTTTTAAACAGCAGTATTTCCTGTCAGCTTTGTTAGTTTTCATTTTGGTGTGGCATTTATTCTAAAATTAACAGCTGGCAAGCTTTGCTGCCTCTGTTACTTTGTCTCTGCCCACCCGAGTCTGAGGCAACGTTTAATGTAATCCTTTCCAGTCGCTTGCCTAATGGTTGTGTGTATATAGTTCAGAGTGGGTACAGTATACTTGGTATATATGCAGTCTGCCAGTGTGTGCGTTCGTGTTTGTGTCAGTGTTTGTGAAGCACATCTAACGCAATGCATCCAGGGCCAATTTGGGAACGCTTGAGTGGAGGAGGAGGATGGATGAGATGGTGGGAGTGGAGGAGAAGAAATGGAGGAGAGGAGATGGTGGGAGGGCATAAATAGAGCTGTGACTGATCGCGGACGAGAAGCAGCAGGAAATCTGACGCACAATTTCCTGTTCCCCCCCCCAGTACGAGTCTGTCGATTCCTTTCAAAGTGATCCCTCCCTCTCATTGAGTCTCAAAAGCCAACGACTCACTCGACCATGTTGTACGGAGGATGCTCAAAGAGCCCCACTGAAGTTGAATGGCGAATCATCGTACGCAGCATCCGAGTACGGAGTCGGGCTTCTCGCCGCATGTCTGAAAAAAAAGGGAACCGTCTTTGATGGTGTCTATAATAAGCACTGGTGCGATACACAATCCCATCCTCTACCGGCATCACGTGTTAGGATTCAAACCACTTGTTATGTACCTGCACCATTGTCCTTGATCAGACAGGCAGCGTTGTGACTCTGCTCCTCTTCCCCAGTTAGAGTACAACGGTTACAGCACAGCTGGCGTCAGGGTCGGGGGTCGTCCGGCCGTGTAACTATCATCTCAGAGATTCCCGGACGTCCAGCTACAACAGCAACAACAATGGCCGTCATAGACGGGATGACGATGTCAATGTAAGGAGGATTCATCAGCGAACCCGTAGCGGCTTTACTGGGCATCTGTTGGGATGTCTGGCGGACTTGTCGCTCTGCGTGCTGTATGCGAGGACTGGGGATAATAATGAGTCTGCTCTAAGCCTCCGCAATCACATCCTGTTAATTAGCTCTGGTACTGCAGCAATCTCAATCAAATGTTTTTCATCCATACGCTAAAGGGGTGACAGGGACAGGAAGAGATGAGCGCGTCACCAAACCACTCGCAATGAGCTGTTTTTTTTCTCTCTCTCTCTCTCTCTCTCTGCAAGTCCACATCTGCCTGCTGCAGTTGAAAACAGATTTGCCTAAGTGTTAGTCAGGTTACAGGAGTGTTCCTGATAGATTACAGTGTTTCTACGGCGACGTGAGAGTCATTACCATGACAAAGCATCACAACAGCGTCAAACTTTACCAAGGCCTGTTTCTACCCAGTGTAGCCGGAATACTTTTTTTCAAAGGCTGGAAGAATTACCAGACAGACTCAAGAATCAAACTAGCTCTCTTTTTTTTTTCTCTAAAGCTGCATGTACGCCCCTCTGTCACTCTGCGCCTGAGTGACAGACTGAAAGATGAGGAGATTACGCCTCCCTTTGTTCCAAAAACAAAGAAAAGCAGAGCAGAGAGAAATGGAAAAGAGTGATATATACGACACACGCAGATTGGAGAGAGATTGGGAGACAGCGGGAGGGATGGCAGGAGTGTGTGTGATTGAGATAAGGGACAGATAGAGGGAGAGCGAGGCTGAGGTCCTCTCCCACACAGAGAGCTCCTATAGCTACCTCCCACTGACTCAGTGAAGCAGGCTGCAGAGGGAGGCAGACATGCAAGGACGACTGAAGGACGGAGAGAGGAAGAGTGCATCTTTGACAGAAAACATACCTGTTCTCAAGCAGAGAGAGAGAGAGAGAGAGAGAGAGAGAGAGAGAGAGAGAGAGAGAGATGGCTGTGCGTCTGACAGAAAACATACTTGTTCTCAAGCAGCAAGAGAGATTGAGACAGACAGACAGACAGAGCAATAGAGAGACAGACAGACAGCACAATAGATAGAGAGACAGACAGACAGGGCAATAGAGAGAGAGAGACAGAGCAATAGAGAGAGAGACAGACAGAGCAATATAGAGAGAGACAGACAGACAGAGCAATAGAGAGAGAGACAGAGAGAGAGCAATATAGAGAGAGACAGACAGACAGAGCAATAGAGAGAGACAGAGCAATAGAGAGAGAGACAGACAGACAGAGCAATAGAGAGAGAGAGACAGAGCAATAGAGAGAGAGAGAGACAGAGATACAGAGCAATAGAGACAGAGAGACAGCGAGACAGAGCAATAGAGAGAGAGAGACCGAGAGACAGAGCAATAGACCGAGAGAGACAGAGAGACAGAGCAATAGAGAGAGAGAGACAGACAGACAGAGCAAGAGAGAGAGAGAAACAGACAGACAGAGCAAGAGAGAGAGAGAGACAGACAGACAGACAGAGCAAGAGAGAGAGAGAAACAGACAGACAGAGCAAGAGAGAGAGAGAGAGAGAGACAGAGAGCGAGAGAGACAGACAGACAGACAGACAGAGCAAGAGAGAGAGAGAGACAGAGAGAGAGGAAGATGGTCATACCATGGATCATTTAGCTATTTGATTTTGAATTGTAGGACCCCTTTAGTTATCCCCCCAAAATATTTAACAATTATTTGATAAATATTGAATTAGGCTTTTACTACTACTATAGCCCATAGAAAAGCATTGAATAACACATTCATAAATGACAAAGTAGACAGTAAAAAAATGATAAGGTCTTGAAGTGTCTGTCCTATGTCTAGGAGATAAAAGAAGCTCACAATATATATATATATATAGACAAACACCGCTGTAGCTCGGCCACCTTCCACCGCATATGTGGAAGGCCGCCCTGGTATCTCTAGCTTAAACTGACATCTTTTTACTTACAGGACTCTTCAGAATTAATACCTCATCCTTCATGTTCACGCATCTTCCGCCTTCTGTTTCTATATCTCCCCCTCTGTCGCCCTATCCATCCGCCCTGCCTTCTAAACCGCCTGACACATGCCCTTGCTCCTGAGGCAAACACAAACCTCTCTATGACTATCTCACCCTGCCCCCCCCCCCCCCCCCTCCAACCCCCCACCCACCCTCACTGTCCTCCACGGTAACCGTGGCTACGCAGCTCGGGGGGGCGACCCGGCAGGGCGGGGCCACTGTGGGAATGTGTGATTAGCATCGACGTTGGCATTTTTTGATCGGGGATCACGTTTGATTGGAGAGAAACTACAAAGCCCAGTGCCCTGCCAGGCACCCCTCAGGAACGCTGTCTCTCTCTCTGAAGCTGTTCCCTCTCTGTAGTGCATCATCAATACAGAAGCGGACTACAGTGGATATTGGCCCTAATGAGTTGGACTGTGGTCGTTTGAAGCTCAGTTGGTAGAGCATGGTGCTTTTAACACCAGGGAAGTGGTAATGATTCCCTGGACCGTGCATACATGAAATGTATTCACGCATGACTGTAAGTCCCTTTGGATAAAAGCGTCTGCTAAATGGCATATATTCTTCCTCTTATATCATGTACAGGGCTGGTCTGAATACAGCCACACCCAGGCTGCCCTTCCTTCGCCATAGTGAGGTAGTGAGGTAGTGAGGTAGTGAGGAAGTGAGGAAGAGCCATGGAAGACACTTTTCTCACCCCCGTGAAGAGTGTTGGTTGTGGGGTTCTGACCCGAGAGGAACCCAACTCCCACGGGTGGCGAGATCTTCTCTCTCTCCCTCTCTCTCGCGCGCTATGTCTCTCGCCCTCTTTCTCTCTCTCTCTCTCTCTCCCTGCGTAAATCTGGGTCAGTCTTCGCGTGACAGACACTGACCATTATCGCCACTCATCCATGCAAAGAGGAAGAGCGGGAAAAGAAGGGGGAGGAGAGAGAAAGAGAGAGAGAGAGCTTTGTCCTCGGTGCTCGTGGCTGAGCGACAGATTGGATACTCATCCCCTGGGTGTCTGATTCTGCCCCCTTCCCACGTTCACACCTAGTCATCATCTTCCTATGAAGATACAGAACTACACACACACACACAGTCCGAAACACGCATGTGCCACAAGCGCGCACACACACACGCACAGATGGTGCTAGGTGATTGGGTAGGGTGATGAGATGGTTGATTCTCCTTCTGATGTCCTCCTGGTGTGACTGTGTGGGACTGTTGGACCTCGGTCTCTCTTCGCAGGGCTCTGTAAGTACTGAACATTCTCTCATTTGTCCAGTGCTCTGTGCATATTAGTCTTGAGCGCTAGCCTCCGTGTGGTTCACTAACCGTGCTGTCACCATCATGATGTTGAGGTGACATGGGCACGCCATGCGCTCCTCTCTAATTTGAGACTGTCAGAGGATGGCAGGGGTCCATGTCCCGCTCTGTTGCTGCTCGTCTGTCTGTCTGTCTGTCTGTCTGTCTGTCTGTCTGTCTGTTTCTCTCCCTAGTTGTGTCCCTAGTTTTGTCTCATCCCCCCCACCCCAATTTTCCATCTCTGTTCCTGGTACATTACTCATTTCAGATGTTGCTGCGTATCTCCCTCCTCTGTCCTTCCTTCCCTCCTTCCCTTGTCTCCCTCCATCTCTCCCTCTCTCCACTGCTGTCGTTCCACGGTGTGTTCCACAGTAATTATCTACACTGAGTGCACACTCTCTCCATGTCCTCTAATTTGTTCCACCGGTGACACGTGATGTGCAATTATGTAAAAAGACAAACAAAGCAAATGCCAAGCATGTCCTCTGACCTGAAGAATGATGACTGGATCGTACTTGTTATTGCACACTGCCAACACACACACACACACACACACACACACACACACACACACACACACACACACACACACACACACCAGGGAAAAGCAGTGTGACGGCCTTATCTTTCCTTCTCCTCTCCTTAACCCCTTCCTTGACACAGACAGCGGACCCTAGAATCTCTTCCAGGGATCTCAGGGGTCCTGGTTGTTCCAGCACCATGACCCCCCTCTGAGTCCTCCTGACACCAGATCTCCGTTAATGAGCCTATTATAACCCTGATCCTCTGTTATCTCAAGTGGAGTCTCACAGAGCCAAGAGGCAGGGGAGGTAATAGATGAAGAGCAACATCCTCCCTCACTCCCTCACACCCTCACTCCCTCACACTCAGCGCTCTCTCTCTCTCTCTCTCTCTCTCTCTCTCTCTCTCTCTCTCTCCCTCTCTCTCTCTCTCTCTCTCTCTCTCATCTCTCTGAAACACAGGCGGGGGGAATTATGGAAGCTAGATGATAGCAGCTCTGATATGGACACATTCAATAGGTTTATTTATTTGTTTATTTGGATCCCCATTAGCTTTTGCAGAGACAACAGCTACTCTTCCTGGGGTCCACAAAAAGACACAGAACTTGACAAGTAACAAAACACTGATAGACTGCTGGACAAAAGGTCCAACAACAACGTCAAGACAAAGAAAGCGATACTGTAGATCCTATGCTATCCTTGTAAATGTCACTGTACCAGTGAACAGGAAACGGAAGACATGCCCTTTTGAAAAGGCTAGTCCGGTTTGGACAGGCATTCCTTTCGGGATGAGGCACGCTCCTTACAGTGTGTTTCTCATCTCTACTGTCACACTCGCTAATAAACCCAGGAAAACCAAACCCACCTAAAAACACCCGGCTCCCCTTTAAACTCAACCTGAGGTAATTATCAGTCTGAGCGGTAATCATGTGCGCATGCTGTGCGGATTTGTCTCTTTGATGGGGCAGCTGAGTGTTTGCTAGGCTAATCCTCTTTATGTTGCTGTCACAGCACAGTCACAATCTCCGCTGGGGAGGGCGTCGCCGTCGACTACGTAGAATCCCACCGTGGGTTGCCTTGTCTGTATCGTGTCGCTTCCCTCCGCTCTCTACATGTCTCGTCAAACACTGTAAAACCGCTTACTTCATTCAAAGCTGCTGGGAAATCCACTTTTGCCTGTCTCTCTGTGTATGTCTGGCTGCAGGGGTTATTGCCTGCGTCCCAAATTGCACCCTATTCCCAATTTAGAGCACTACATTTTGACCAGGGCCCATGGGGTACTCATTTGGGACACTGTTTAGGAGTGCAAACGATTTCCTGGTTTTCCAAGGTTATGAGAAGGCAGAAGGCAGACATGCACTACCGTCGGGATATGCTCCTTGTTCATTCAATATCTAACTGGCTTACGGTGATAAATCCCCTCCCAGCTGTGTGTGGCCCCGGATTATGGGTTCTGTACCTGTTTACAGGAGACAGCGGGAGGTGTTGTAGGATCTATCGGGCCACAGCCAGGGAAAATCTACTGTTGTATGTTGGGTAGGCATCTGAGTGTCCGAGCACAGGGAATGTATGTGTACGACACAGTTCATGTTATGTTGGTTATGTGATGTATCTGTGTGTTGGAGCCCAGTGAGTGTGAGGTGATGCACTGTGAGGTGATACTGTAGACAGAGTAGACACCCTGTTGGAGCCTGGCCCGGCCTCAAGACAGTGCTGAGAGGGAGGGAGAGTGCTTTTCTGTGTTTTCCAGGAGAAGGTTAAAGACAACAGAGTGGCATGTTTCCCTGTGGGGTTGCGTGTGCAAGATGCCCTTCCATTCGGCAGGTAGCCTAGCGGTTAAGAGCATTGGGCCAGTAACCGAAAAGTTGCTATTTCGAATACCCAAGCTGGCTAGATCCAAAATATGTTGCTGTGCCCTTGAGCAAGGCACTTAACACTAATTGCTCCTGTAAGTCGTTCCGGATAAGAGCGTCTGCTAAATGACTCCAATGTACTTACTGTACTAACAGGTGCACTGATGCTCTGTAGCCATCAGGTGGCGATGAGGAGGAGAAGATTAACTGTTGCTTGTGGAGGAATCAAAGGACCAACCTGGTCTCATAGAATAAACGTAACATAGTCAATCAAAATCTGGGACACTCAAATTAGTATGATTTGTTACATTTGGTATGGATACATAAGACAGAAGGTTGGTCATGGTGGACGGGTGGGCTGCTCCATGTCAGCCCAATGCTGACACATGCCATACTGGCTGTTGATGTTGCGACTGAGTTTGATGTTTTCACGGATGCTTATTTTATCTCCCAACCTACTCCACCTCAGCTCCTACCCCTATCCCCACCAACACCACCACCATCTCCTCTCCCCCAAAGCCCTGGCCACTCATTAGTAAAAGTGAGAACACACCCAACAACAAGTGTCTGTCTTGTCTCATGTCTCTCACTTCTCATCCCCAGAACTGTCAAGCTGTTGTCTCTCAGAGATGGTGGAAAATAGAGACTGAGGCGCAGTTATTTATTATGAACACAACAAATACAAAAAAACAACAGAAATATACAAACAAGAGTACATAAACCTAATTCATTTTCAATTTGTTAAATACTTTTATGGTGCACATTGCTTTTTTGTTTTTACATTTACTGATCATTTCAAAATAACATTTCAATTCTATCTTAAGTAATGTGAAAAGGGGTTTGTTCTCTGCCCACTTCCTTTTATGGACAAAGAATCTTCCATGAAAGATAAACCAATTAACAATGAAAGTTAAATCAGGGTCTATATCATTTGTTTCAATATAAAACAAAATCTTAAAATAAAATCTTCTAACTCCAAAACCTTCTGACATAAGAACAGTCCCAAAATAAATGGTCAAGAGTCTATGGGTCACAATCACAAAATGCACATTTGTTATCAATAGCTATTTTAAATCTGTGTATAATAAAGGTCTTTACAGGGTAGATTCTATGAATGAGTTTGTATGATACTTCTTTCACCTTAGTAGATATACAATATTTACCAGACAACAACAAGACTTTGTTCCAGTTCACTTGTCCTAGGGCTGCATTCCAGTTCACTTGTCCTAGGGCTGCATTCCAGTTCACTTGTCCTAGGGCTGCATTCCAGTTCACTTGTCCTAGGGCTGCATTCCAGTTCACTTGTACTAGGGCTGCATTCCAGTTCACTTGTCCTAGGGCTGCATTCCAGTACATTTTAGCAGAGGGAATAGTAACATATTGACGTAGTTTTCTTATATACATGTTACTACATTTATAGTTTAAAATGTCAATTCCTCCTAGTTGTATTGAGGCTACAAAATCCTCAACAGTTGCACTTGGAGTATTGTTATATTCTCCTAAAAGATGAATAGCACCTTTAGGGACAGCTCGAACAACAATTTGATACTCCTCAGGAGTGAATGTAACATTGTGTGTTCTAATAAATTCTGGATAATCATATACAGTGCCTTGCGAAAGTATTCGGCCCCCTTGAACTTTGCAACCTTTTGCCACATTTCAGGCTTCAAACATAAAGATATAAAACTGTATTTTTTTGTGGAGAATCAACAACAAGTGGGACACAATCATGAAGTGGAACGATATTTATTGGATATTTCAAACTTTTTTAACAAATCAAAAACTGAAAAATTGGGCGTGCAAAATTATTCAGCCCCTTTACTTTCAGTGCAGCAAACTCTCTCCAGAAGTTCAGTGAGGATCTCTGAATGATCCAATGTTGACCTAAATGACTAATGATGATAAATACAATCCACCTGTGTGTAATCAAGTCTCCGTATAAATGCACCTGCACTGTGATAGTCTCAGAGGTCCGTTAAAAGCGCAGAGAGCATCATGAAGAACAAGGAACACACCAGGCAGGTCCGAGATACTGTTGTGAAGAAGTTTAAAGCCGGATTTGGATACAAAAAGATTTCCCAAGCTTTAAACATCCCAAGGAGCACTGTGCAAGCGATAATATTGAAATGGAAGGAGTATCAGACCACTGCAAATCTACCAAGACCTGGCCGTCCCTCTAAACTTTCAGCTCATACAAGGAGAAGACTGATCAGAGATGCAGCCAAGAGGCCCATGATCACTCTGGATGAACTGCAGAGATCTACAGCTGAGGTGGGAGACTCTGTCCATAGGACAACAATCAGTCGTATATTGCACAAATCTGGCATTTATGGAAGAGTGGCAAGAAGAAAGCCATTTCTTAAAGATATCCATAAAAAGTGTCATTTTAAAGTTTGCCACAAGCCACCTGGGAGACACACCAAACATGTGGAAGAAGGTGCTCTGGTCAGATGAAACCAAAATTGAACTTTTTGGCAACAATGCAAAACGTTATGTTTGGCGTAAAAGTAACACAGCTGAACACACCATCCCCACTGTCAAACATGGTGGTGGCAGCATCATGGTTTGGGCCTGCTTTTCTTCAGCAGGGACAGGGAAGATGGTTAAAATTGATGGGAAGATGGATGGAGCCAAATACAGGACCATTCTGGAAGAAACCCTGATGGAGTCTGCAAAAGACCTGAGACTGGGACGGAGATTTGTCTTCCAACAAGACAATGATCCAAAACATAAAGCAAAATCTACAATGGAATGGTTCAAAAATAAACATATCCAGGTGTTAGAATGGCCAAGTCAAAGTCCAGACCTGAATCCAATCGAGAATCTGTGGAAAGAACTGAAAACTGCTGTTCACAAATGCTCAAGCTGTTTTGCAAGGAGGAATGGGAGAAAATGTCAGTCTCTCGATGTGCAAAACTGATAGAGACATACCCCAAGCGACTTACAGCTGTAATCGCAGCAAAAGGTGGCGCTACAAAGTATTAACTTAAGGGGGCTGAATAATTTTGCACGCCCAATTTTTCAGTTTTTGATTTGTTAAAAAAGTTTGAAATATCCAATAAATGTCGTTCCACTTCATGATTGTGTCCCACTTGTTGTTGATTCTTCACAAAAAAATACAGTTTTATATCTTTATGTTTGAAGCCTGAAATGTGGCAAAAGGTCGCAAAGTTCAAGGGGGCCGAATACTTTCGCAAGGCACTGTAGTTGTCCATCATTATTCAATAATTGTTTAACCAGATAATGCTGTTGTCAAACCAGTTCTGGAAAAACATTATTCCAGATTGTAGACCTATGTTTGTACATGAGGTTCCAAGTTACTTGTTTATAAAAGTTTGCAAGCTTAATGGGGATTTTACCCATATCAAAGTTGCATTTTAGTAAGAATTCTAGACCCCTAATTTGTTCTAGACCCCTGATATTAAATCAGGGATGATATTCCAGATGCAATCCTTATTTCTTAAATAGTTTTGTATCCATTTAATCTTAAAGATTATGTTAGAGGTGTTCAAATCCAGAGCGTTCAACCCTCCCTCACCTTGGGTGCTACATATTGTCTTACATAATGAGGTTTATTCCTCCATATGAAGTTAAATCATTTAGTATCAACCATTTTAGTTACTGACAGAGGAACATCCAAGGCAAGGGAGGTATAAACTAATCTGGACCTTCAGATTTTGACAAAAGCACATGTCCAGATAAAGAAAGATCTCTTAATAACCAGGAGTTAAATCTCTTTCCAATTTTCTCTACAATAGGAGAGAAATTTAAGTTGGCCCTTTCTGTCTGATCTTTGCTTTAACTTTAATACCAAGATATGTGATCACATATTTTACAGGGATATTACATGCTGAGTCACATCTTTTCAACGCAAATAATTGACATTTCCTAATATTCAGAGATAAACCTTATACATGTGAGAAGGCATTAATACACTCAATAGCTTTCCTGACTTCATTATGATCTTTCAAAAAAAATGGTGGCGTCATCAGCCAATTGTGAACATTTTATCTCTTTGTCTTGTACCTGAATACCCCTAAAACTATCCTTATTTATATGAAGTGCCATAACTTGTGTGACCACTAAAAATGACCACTAAAAATAAGAAAGGAGGTCTAATTTCGAAACTCTGTGAAGTTCCATGGGATAATTTAACAGAGCTGTTACTATTATTGTAAAGTGTCTTAATTACACTTTGAAAATATTGACCAAAACCAAAAAAATCGAAGAGTCTCAAAAATAAAATAATGTTCAACTGTATCAAATGCCTTGTAAAAGTCTACAAATAAAATAAAGCTATATTCCATAATATGCTCATTGTAGTCTATCAAGTCCAATACTAGTCGAATATTATTACATATAGGTCTGCCCTTAATAAAACCAGACTGGGTATCATCTATGATTTGATCAAGACCTTTTCTGCAAAGATGGATGCAAGTATCTTTCCATCATTGTTCATTATTGTGATTGGTCTCCAATTTTCTAACATCATATAATTTTTTGGGGTTTGGGTTTTACATAAATTAGGTCTTGTGTCATTGAAACAGGCATGACCCCTATATCAATTGCCTCCTTAAAAACATTTAAAATAAATGCAATAATATCCTCCCGAAAATATTTATAGAATTCACAGATTTTTTATTTGTATTTTTTTATTTCACCTTTATTTAACCAGGTAGGCCAGTTGAGAACAAGTTCTCATTTACATTTGCGACCTGGCCAAGATAAAGCAAAGCAGTTCGACACGTACAATGACGCAGAGTTACACATGGAGTAAGACAAACATACAGTCAATAATACAGTATAAAACAAGTCTATATACAATGTGAGCAAATGAGGTGAGAAGGGAGGTAAAGGCAAAAAAGGCCATGGTGGCAAGTTAAATACAATATAGCAAGTAAAACACTGGAATGATAGTTTTGCAATGGAAGAATGTGCAAAGTAGAAATAAAAATAATGGGGTGCAAAGGAGCAAAATAAATAAATAAATTAAAATTAAATACAGTTGGGAAAGAGGTAGTTGTTTGGGCTAAATTATAGATAGGCTAAGTACAGGTGCAGTAATCTGTGAGCTGCTCTGACAGTTGGTGCTTAAAGCTAGTGAGGGAGATAAGTGTTTCCAGTTTCAGAGATTTTTGTAGTTCGTTCCAGTCATTGGCAGCAGAGAACTGGAAGGAGAGGCGGCCAAAGAAAGAATTGGTTTTGGGGGTGACTAGAGAGATATACCTGCTGGAGCGTGTGCTACAGGTGGGAGATGCTATGGTGACCAGCGAGCTGAGATAAGGGGGGACTTTACCTAGCAGGGTCTTGTTGATGACATGGAGCCAGTGGGTTTGGCGACGAGTATGAAGCGAGGGCCAGCCAACGAGAGCGTACAGGTCGCAATGGTGGGTAGTATATGGGGCTTTGGTGATAAAACGGATTGCACTGTGATAGACTGCATCCAATTTGTTGAGTAGGGTATTGGAGGCTATTTTGTAAATGACATCGCCAAAGTCGAGGATTGGTAGGATGGTCAGTTTTACAAGGGTATGTTTGGCAGCATGAGTGAAGGATGCTTTGTTGCGAAATAGGAAGCCAATTCTAGATTTAACTTTGGATTGGAGATGTTTGATAAAACGTTGATGTTTATACGAAAACGTTGATGTTTTTTTAAATGCCACGTATTCTTTCCACGTATTCTAAGTCAGAGCCGTCCAGAGTAGTGATGTTGGACAGGCGGGTAGGTGCAGGTAGCGATCGGTTGAAGAGCATACATTTAGTTTTACTTGTATTTAAGAGCAATTGGAGGCCACGGAAGGAGAGTTGTATGGCATTGAAGCTTGCCTGGAGGGTTGTTAACACAGTGTCCAAAGAAGGGTCGGAAGTATACAGAATGGTGTCGTCTGCGTAGAGGTGGATCAGGGACTCACCAGCAGCAAGAGCGACCTCATTGATGTATACAGAGAAGAGAGTCGGTCCAAGAATTGAACCCTGTGGCACCCCCATAGAGACTGCCAGAGGTCCGGACAGCAGACCCTCCGATTTGACACACTGAACTCTATCAGAGAAGTAGTTGGTGAACCAGGCGAGGCAATCATTTGAGAAACCAAGGCTGTCGAGTCTGCCGATGAGGATGTGGTGATTGACAGAGTCAAAAGCCTTGGCCAGATCAATAAATACGGCTGCACAGTAATGTTTCTTATCGATGGCGGTTAAGACATCGTTTAGGACCTTGAGCGTGGCTGAGGTGCACCCATGACCAGCTCTGAAACCAGATTGCATAGCAGAGAAGGTATGGTGAGATTCGAAATAGTCGGTAATCTGTTTGTTGACTTGGCTTTCGAAGACCTTAGAAAGGCACGGTAGGATAGATATAGGTCTGCAGCAGTTTCGGTCAAGAGTGTCCCCCCCTTTGAAGAGGGGGATGACCGCAGCTGCTTTCCAATCTTTGGGAATCTCAGACGACACGAAAGAGAGGTTGAACAGGCTAGTAGTAGGGGTGGCAACAATTTCGGCAGATAATTTTAGAAAGAAAGGGTCCAGATTGTCTAGCCCGGCTGATTTGTAGGGGTCCAGATTTTGCAGCTCTTTCAGAACACCAGCTGAATGGATTTGGGAGAAGGAGAAATGGGGAAGGCTTGGGCGAGTTGCTGTTGGGGGTGCAGTGCTGTTGTCCGGGGTAGGAGTAGCCAGGTGGAAAGCATGGCCAGCCGTAGAAAAATGCTTATTGAAATTCTCAATTATGGTGGATTTATCAGTGGTGACAGTGTTTCCTATATTCAGTGCAGTGGGCAGCAGGGAGGAGGTGTTCTTATTCTCCATGGACTTTACAGTGTCCCAGAACTTTTTTGAGTTAGTGTTGCAGGAAGCAAATTTCTGCTTGAAAAAGCTAGCCTTGGCTTTTCTAACTGCCTGTGTATAATGGTTTCTAGCTTCCCTGAACAGCTGCATATCACGGGGGCTGTTCGATGCTAATGCAGAACGCCATAGGATGTTTTTGTGTTGGTTAAGGGCAGTCAGGTCTGGGGAGAACCAAGGGCTATATCTGTTCCTGGTTCTAAATTTAAGATGGTTAGGAAGGCATTTAAAAGGGCATCAAGCTTAGATTGTAGGATGGCTGGGGTGTTAAGCATGTTCCAGTTTAGGTCGCCTAGCAGCACGAACTCTGAAGATAGATGGGGGGCAATCAGTTCACATATGGTGTCCAGAGCACAGCTGGGGGCAGAGGGTGGTCTATAGCAGGCGGCAACGGTGAGAGACTTGTTTTTAGAGAGGTGGATTTTTAAAAGTAGTATTTCAAAATACCATCATTCCCTGGAGATTTGTTCTCTTTTAACTTGCTGATACATTTTTTTATTTCATTAATAGAAATAATTTAATCACAAGACTTTTGGAAGTCTTCGTCTATGAATTTTGCACAGGCTTTGACAGAGTCTAGAAAGGCAGATATGTCACTAGTAGGACAGGCATGATTGGTATAGAGGTTACCATAGAATTCTGAAACATATTTAGAAATATCTTTGGGGTTTCATTTTGTTTGCCATCTATATTAAGCTCATGAATAGATGTAAATTCAGAATTATTTCTTTCTAAATTGTAAAAGTATTTTGTATGTTTTTCACCTTCGTCCGATCATCTTCTTGATCTTACAAATGCCCCTTTTGCTCTCTCTTCATACATTCGGTCCATATCTAGTTGTAAAGAGAATAACTGAGCCTTTCCTTCTTCATCAAGGTCCATAGAGATTAGAGAACGTATTTCCTTAACAAGTTTATCTTCCCTCAATCTTTTAAGTTCAGCCATTTCTTTACCTCTCTTCATGGCTGTTTGTCTTATTTCGTACTTCATTAATTCCCAATATTCCCCATAAGACTTAAATAGTTGGGCTTTCCTCCAATTGTCTTGTATAATATCTTTGGCATCCATCTTTTAAATTTTATTTTACCTTTATTTAACCAGGCAAGTCAGTTAAGAACAAATTCTTATTTTCAATGACGGCCTAGGAACAGTGGGTTAACTGCCTGTTCAGGGGCAGAACGACAGATATGTACCTTCCGGTTACTAGTCCAACGCTCTAACCACTAGGCTACCCTGCCGCCCCATCTTGAAATGATCATCTTCCAACAGTCTTCTATTGAGTTTCCAATAACTCAGATTCGGTTTAACTTCAGATCCATTCATATTTTAAAGATAAGAATATAACTTTATGATCAGTAAGAATTGATGGTTCAAATGATACATTGACTACAGAATTATCTAATGAATCAGAAATCAACCAGAAGTCAATTGTTGACTGTCTGGACATGTCCTTGTTACTCCAAGTGACTTCCTTTTTATCAGGATATTTACATCTCCAAATATCTACTAATCCAAGACCAAGACGGCGGTTACTAAACTCAGGATTAACTCTGCTGGATCTGTTAGGAGGGGGATATCTGTCAATCATCACATTAGATACAGAATTCAAATCTCCACCTAAGATCATTTTGATATCATGAAATACACCTATAGCTCTAATAATTTCTTCTTCAAATTCTTGAAATAATATCCTGTTGTATTGTTTGTTGTTGGATGCATAAATATTCCCTAATAAAAACATTTCACTGTTGAAATGTACTGTTAAAACTAACCAACATCCTGAGTCGTGAGACTTACTACTGATGACCCCTTTTAAATGCACCTCTTAAAATTGCTACACCTACAGTGTGGTTGTTGCCATATGATAACCAGATATTGTTACCCCATTGATTTTTCCAAAAAGATACATCGGAAGAACAAGCATGAGTCTCTTGTAAAAAGGAAAAGTTTGCAATACAGGAAAATATCCTTACGCTTGAGTAAATGACGAATACCCCTGACATTAATTGAACAAAGAGATAAAGACATACACTTCAACCAACAACCTTGTTATGCTAATATATGCTTTTCCTAAGGATATGTAACTCAAATGGATTTCCATCCCATTATTAACCTCTCCAACAAAAAACAAAAAAACATATTGGTCATAAAGTTACCAAAGTATTCTTACTCCCACAAGGGGGAGACATTGCGTAGACTTTACAATAAGCAGTTATTCGCTATAGTTAGTGTTTAGCTTACCAGTTCTCAGGTCAGCCTCTTCTCATTCAAGTGTTTGTGTTTGCGCCATTCAAGAACCCCCCCCCCCTCTCTCAATTCAATTCAATTTGCTTTATTGGCATGACGTAACATTGTACATATTGCCAAAGCTTATTTGGGATATTTACAATGTAAAATAAAAATGAGAATCAGAAATTGTCAACGGGGCAACAGTAACAACAACAACCAAGTGTCAAAATAAGCATACATTTAACAATAATAATAAGCATACAGAAGAGTGCAAGTGCAGGTTGATTGGTTTGTCAGACACTGTCCCTCAACTTATGGCAGGCAGCAATGTAGTGCGCTGCCAAATCAAATCAAATCAAATCACATTTTATTTGTCACATACACATGGTTAGCAGATGTTAATGCGAGTGTAGCGAAATGCTTGTGCTTCTAGTTCCGACAATGCAGTAATAAACAAGTAATCTAACTAACAATTCCAAAACTACTGTCTTGTACACAGTGTAAGGGGATAAAGAATATGTACATAAGGATATATGAATGAGTGATAGTACAGAGCAGCATAGGCAAGATACAGTAGATGGTATCGAGTACAGTATATACATATGAGATGAGTATGTAAACAAAGTGGCATAGTTAAAGTGGCTAGTGATACATGTATTACATAAGGATACAGTCGATGATATAGAGTACAGTATATACGTATGCATATGAGATGAATAATGTAGGGTAAGTAACATTATATAAGGTAGCATTGTTTAAAGTGGCTAGTGATATATTTACATAATTTCCCATCATTTCCCATTATTAAAGTGGCTGGAGTTGAGTCAGTGTCAGTGTATTGGCAGCTGCCACTCAATGTTAGTGGTGGCTGTTTAACAGTCTGATGGCCTTGAGATAGAAGCTGTTTTTCAGTCTCTCGGTCCCAGCTTTGATGCACCTGTACTGACCTTGCCTTCTGGATGATAGCGGGGTGAACAGGCAGTGGCTCGGGTGGTTGATGTCCTTGATGATCTTTATGGCCTTCCTGTGACATCGGGTGGTGTAGGTGTCCTGGAGGGCAGGTAGTTTGCCCCCGGTGATGCGTTGTGCAGACCTCACTACCCTCTGGAG
Organism: Oncorhynchus mykiss; assembly: GCF_013265735.2. Lineage (NCBI taxonomy): Eukaryota > Metazoa > Chordata > Actinopteri > Salmoniformes > Salmonidae > Oncorhynchus > Oncorhynchus mykiss. The sequence continues at coordinate 38,205,324 of NC_048577.1, read as the reverse complement.
AGCCTTACGGTTGAGGGCGGAGCAGTTGCCGTACCAGGCGGTGATACAGCCCGCCAGGATGCTCTCGATTGTGCATCTGTAGAAGTTTGTGAGTGCTTTTGGTGACAAGCCGAATTTCTTCAGCCTCCTGAAGTTGAAGAGGCGCTGCTGCGCCTTCTTCACAATGCTGTCTGTGTGAGTGGACCAATTCAGTTTGTCTGTGATGTGTATGCCGAGGAACTTAAAACTTGCTACCCTCTCCACTACTGTTCCATCGATGTGGATAGAGGGGTGTTCCCTCTGCTGTTTCCTGAAGTCCACAATCATCTCCTTAGTTTTGTTGACGTTGAGTGTGAGGTTATTTTCCTGACACCACACTCTGAGGGCCCTCACCTCCTCCCTGTAGGCCGTCTCGTCGTTGTTGGTAATCAGCCTACCACTGTTGTGTCGTCCGCAAACTTGATGATTGAGTTGGAGGCGTGCGTGGCCACGCAGTCGTGGGTGAACAGGGAGTACAGGAGAGGGCTCAGAACGCACCCTTGTGGGGCCCCAGTGTTGAGGATCAGCGGGAGGAGATGTTGTTGCCTACCCTCACCACCTGGGGGCGGCCCGTCAGGAAGTCCAGTACCCAGTTGCACAGGGTGGGGTTGAGACCCAGGGTCTCGAGCTTGATGACGAGCTTGGAGGGTACTATGGTGTTGAATGCCGAGCTGTAGTCGGTGAACAGCATTCTCACATAGGTATTCCTCTTGTCCAGATGGGTTAGGGCAGTGTGCAGTGTGGTTGAGATTGCATCGTCTGTGGACCTATTTGGGCGGTAAGCAAATTGGAGTGGGTCTAGGGTGTCAGGTAGGGTGGAGGTGATATGGTCCTTGACTAGTCTCTCAAAGCACTTCATGATGACGGAAGTGAGTGCTACGGGGCGGTAGTCGTTTAGCTCGGTTACCTTAGCTTTCTTGGGAACAGGAACAATGGTGGCCCTCTTGAAGCATGTGGGAACAGCAGACTGGTATAGGGATTGATTGAATATGTCCGTAAACACACCGGCCAGCTGGTCTGCGTATGCTCTGAGGGCGCGGCTGGGGATGCCGTCTGGGCCTGCAGCCTTGCGAGGGTTAACACGTTTAAATGTCTTACTCACCTCGGCTGCAGTGAAGGAGAGACCGCATGTTTTCGTTGCAGGCCGTGTCAGTGGCACTGTATTGTCCTCAAAGCGGGCAAAAAAGTTATTTAGTCTGCCTGGGAGCAGGACATCCTGGTCCGTGACTGGGCTGGATTTCTTCCTGTAGTCCGTGATTGACTGTAGACCCTGCCACATGCCTCTTGTGTCTGAGCCGTTGAATTGAGATTCTACTTTGTCTCTGTACTGACGCTTAGCTTGTTTGATAGCCTTGCGGAGGGAATAGCTGCACTGTTTGTATTCGGTCATGCTACCAGACACCTTGCCCTGATTAAAAGCAGTGGTTCGCGCTTTCAGTTTCACGCGAATGCTGCCATCAATCCACGGTTTCTGGTTAGGGAATGTTTTAATCGTTGCTATGGGAACGACATCTTCAACGCACGTTCTAATGAACTCGCACACCGAATCAGCGTATTCGTCAACCCACAGCTCTCTGCGTCCTCCCCCAACAGGACGGGTAGCCTACTCTCATCAGAGAGGTCTTTAAAACCTTGAATAAGGGTTTCAAATTTGGGGAAATGACACTCTCTAATTGTTTTATATTTTTTACATTTTGTCAGGAAATGCAGCTCCGTCTCAGGTTCTGCTGTTGTGCAGTGGTTGCACAGCCTTTCCTCTACAGGGAGCCAGGTTTTCCTGTGTCTACCCTTCTCAATGGCAAGGCTGCGCTCACTGAGTCTGTACTTTGTCAAGGTTTTTCTAAGGTTTTGATCAGTAACCATGGTCAAATATTTAGCCACGGTGTACTGTCGATTTAGGGCCAGATAGCACTGCATTTTGCTTTGTGTTCGTGCTTGTGTTTCCCAATAAGCTATATAGTTTTGTTTTGACTGTGTTGTAATTTGGTTTATCCTGATTGATTGGATGTTCTGGTCCTGAGGCTTCAGTGTGTTAGTAGAACAGGTTTGTGAACTCAGCCTCAGGACCAGCCTGATGAGGGGACTCTTTTCTTTGCTCAGCTCTTGGCATTGCAGGTCTTGGTAATGATATGAGGGGGGTCACTGTATTTTAGATGTTTCCAAAACTGAATTGCTCTTTTTTGAGTTTTTGTTATTAGTGTATATTGGCCTAATTCTGCCCTGCATGCATTGTTTGTAGTTTTCCTCTGGACATGTAGGATAATCTTACAGAACTCTGCATGCAGGGTTTCAATGGGTTGTTTGTCCCATTTGAGGAAATCTTGTTTTGCAAGTGGACCCCACACCTCGCTGCCATAAAGTGCAATTGGTTCAATGACATATTCAATTCGTTTTAGCCAAATTTGAATAGGTATTTCAATTTGAATGAGCTTTTTAATGGCGTAGAATGCCCTGCATGCTTTCTCTCTCAGTTCATTCACTGCCTCATTAAGGTGTCCAGTTGAGCTTATTTTTAAACCTAAGTAATTGCAGTGTGTGCAGTACTATATATATTTTGTACCAATTGAGAACTTTGGTCTAATTCCCTGAGATCTGGATATTCTCTGGAAAATCATTATTTCAGTCTTTTTGGGGTTTACTGCCAGGGCCCAGGTCTGGCAGTACTGCTCTAGCAGGTCCAGGCTCTGCTGTAGGCCATGTGCTGTGGTTGACAGCAGGCATAGGTCATCTGCGAAGAGTAGGCATTTAACTTCTGAATTGTGGAGACAAACACCAGGGGCTGAGGATTTTTCTAGAATAGTGGCCAATTCGTTGATGTAAATATTGAAGAGTGCAGGGCTCAGATTACAACCCTGACAAAGGCCCCGCCCCTGGTTAAAGAATTCTGTTCTTTTAATGTCAATTTTAATGCTGCACGTATTGCCAGTATACATTGGTTTAATTATGTCATATGTTTTACCCCCTACACCACTTTCAATAACTTTGTAGAACAGTCCTGTATGCCAAATAGAATCAAATGCTTTTTGGAAGTCGATAAAGCAAGCATATTTTTTGGTATTATTTTGGTGGACATGTTTATCTATCAGGGTGTGTAGGGTGTAAATATGATCAGTTGTGCGATGTTTTGGTATAAATCCAATTTGGCTTTTACTCAAGACATTGTGCTTATTAAGGAAGTTTAGAACTCTTACATTTATAATGCTACAGAAAACCTTCCCCAGGTTACTGTTCACACAAATGCCTCTGTAATTGTTAGGGCCAAATTTGTCTCAATTTTTAAAGATTGGGGTTATGAGTCCTTGATTCCAGATGTCAGGGAAATAACCTACACTCAGGATCAAATTAAACAGTTTTAATATAGCCAATTGAAATTTTGCACTAGTGAGTTTGAGCATCTCATTTAGGATGCCATCAGGTCCGCATGCTTTTTTAAATTTGAGAGCCTGAAGTTTCTTATAGAGCTCCTGGTCAGTAATTGGGGAGTCCAATGGATTTTGATTGTCCTTTATAGCTTTTTCTAATCGATTCAACTTCTCATGAATTTGGCGTTGTTCTACATTTGTGTCAATTTTAATGGTGTTGTAGAGTGTGTATATGTCACCATTTTGTATCGTTAATTCCTCTTGTTTAAGTTTTTTTAGTTTTAAAGTCTCACAGTAATGAAGGCGTAATCACCATTATTTGGGTCTCTGTGCTTTTGGTTGGATAGTGTTCTATGTTTTTTCCTTATAATTTTACAATCTGCATCAAACCAGTTGTCATATGTGATCTTTTTTTTATTTTGTATTTTTTTTAATCAATTTCTCTCTCTCTCTCTCTCTCTCTCTCTCTCTCTCTCTCTCTCTTTAGCATGTTAACCCTTCTCCTAACCTTAACCTCCTAACCTTAATGTAACTCTTAACTCTAACCTTAACCCCTAGCCCCTAGCCTGGCTAAAGTTTGCTAGGTGGCTAATGCTAACTAGGTGGCTAACATTAGCTAGGCTAGGGGCTAGGGTTAGGGGTTAAGGTTAGGGTTAAGGTTAAAGTTAGGGTTAAGGTTAGAGTTAGGAGTTCCATGTAAAGGTAATTAAGGTTAGGGTTAGGAGAAGGGTTAACTAATATGCTAAGTTGAATGTATTGCACATTTGTAACATATTGTTTGAATTGCAATTCACAACATATCACATGAATTGTAATTCGTAACATATCGTACAAATTATAATTCATAACGTATCATACGAAATGAATGATAAACCTCCACAAATTAACACATACCATACCAAACGTAACATATACTAATTTGAGTGTCCTTGATTTTTGTTTACTAGGTATGGATCCATATTTCATGATATCATTTCATCTTAGCACCTGTCTACATATCGTTGACAATATTAAATATTCTAGCATCATGACGCAAACGAACATGGTTCTTAACATTTTGTACTATTACACAGGGTGCTGGGAAATGGAGGTGACAAGAAAACACAGGCTGGTTAAAAGCAGTGCAGTCTGTACTTGAGAGAAGCCTCCTGCTGCAGTAAGAGGTCCAGCAGCACCCACCCAGATTGCTAGCCTGAGCCTCCCAGACAGACAGACACACAGCCACCAGCACTGTAACAGACGGAAAGACAGCCTCTCCGCCCCCCTGTCTGTGCTGCCTAGCCTGCCGTCCACCACACAAAACCCTTGAAACCCAGTCACAACCACCACCTACACACACACACACCATCCCCCCAGAGTTCCCCATCCATCCCTGGCTGCTCTCCTCTCTCTCACACGCCCAGACAGACTGGCAGACTCCCCCCATGAAACTGCTCCGTATGTCAGTCCAGCGCTGCCACACGCCATACTGGCTGTTAATAACGGTGTTGATGTTGCGACTGATTTTGATGTTTTCACTGAATGCTTATTTTATCTCCCACCCTACTCCATCTCAGCTCCTACCCCTATCCCCACCACAACACTCCCAACAACAGGTCTTGTCTCCTGTCTCTCACTCCTCGTCCCCAGCCACGTCAAGCTATTGCCATGGCAGAGATTGTGGAAAATGGAGACTAAGGCGCTGGCTGCTAGTGTTTCTCTCTCTCTCTCTCTCTCTCTCTCTTGTTCTCGCCATCTCTTCCTCTCCTCTCTCTTTCTCTCTCTCTCTCTTCTGTTCCCTTTTTCTTTCCATTTCTCACATTTTTGCCCGTCTCACGCTTGCACCATATCTCCTTCTATCTAATTCTCTCAAATGTTCTCCCTTCTTCCTCTCCTGCCCTCTTGTTTCCTTCCTTTCCTCATCCTCACTGTATGACATCAGATAGGAGCCAGGCTGTTAATATTTTCAACACAGTTGTAGTGATTGTGGAGTATCTCCGTCACTCTGCAGAAGCCAAGTAAATAGCCAATTAGTGGATAAAGAGAGTAGCTTTTCTTGTGCTTAAATAAATTGAAATAAATCAAATAAATTGAACAGAAAACTTCCTTCGTCAAGAGACAAAACCGGTCTAGTTTGTGTGTCTTTTGTCGGGAGGACCTTGTGCAACTCTGTCAAGGACATGGTGTAGCTGTGTGTCTCAAAAGCAGCCTGCTCAAACCACTGTGAGCCTGACGCCTAAAGCCACAAAGCTCCTTAACTAGAGTCTAGTAAATACTGTTGTAATAAGGTGAAGCAGAGGCAATGTTGGAGCAATGACCTCAGCATAACCTTGTGAGAAGACAGCTATTTGCCTGGGATTTGGAGGAATATGGAAGGATAGTGGGAATAGTGTAGAGGAAGAGATGGACGTGTTTGATGTTCCCTCTGCTTATGACCCATGCCTATTCTCTCCATTCCTCTGTCCACACACACACACACACACACACACACACACACACACACACACACACACACACACACACACACACACACACACACACACACACACACACACACTGTTTGCAAGTCTCTCCTTATTTTTCTCTCCAAGTAGTTGAAATTCCCTCCATCATAGCTGTGGTTTGATGTAGTGGTGGTGTCTTGGACATGATGGCAGGGAGAGTGTGGAGGAGAATGTTTAATCGCGAGAGCTACAAACTAAAGAAGGAAAAGGCTATGTGTCAGGACAGCGTGGCGCCTGCCTGCTGTGGCAGGGCTGCAATGGAGGCAGTGGTGCAGTCAGTGCTGTGTGGCTGATATCAGATCGATATGTCACACCGCCCTGTCTATCCCACAGCACAATGAAAGGCTAGCTCCCCGCTCCCCGCTCCCCGCTCCCCGCTGCCCGCTACAACACTGTTCCTTTCCTCTCTCCTTCAGACCTGAGAGACCCACCGTCCTCCAGTCCAGTCCTAAATGTTAAATCATTCCATTACATGAAGGATGCTAACATGCTAACAGCTCTCTAAATATCATTTCTGCTGGTTTGGGACATGTCTTCCTGGGTAGCAGTCATCATGTTAGGAGAGGCTAATTCAGATATTAGATGTTTTTTTCTCTCCAAATACAAAACTCATGTATCACGAAGGCTGTCTTTGCAGGCGGCAGGCTTGGCTCAAACAGCTATGGAATATGTGTTATGGAGTATGCCATTTCCTTTACAAATCCATGCTTTAGCATGTGTCCATGGAAATGAACTGACGGGACAGCATTAGAGGCTTTAGAAGCAATATGTTATGTACTGTACACACTGTAGGGGGCTAGTGAGGTTTGAAGTCCTGCCCCTCCCCCCGTAGACCTGGCCAGGAGGGTCACTGGTACAACTGACAGGTCGACCTTGGGAAGACAGGTTTACAAAGCTGCTGATGTAACCGAGAAGCATATACCCGTGTCCGTAGCTACGGTTTATTTGGATGCATATGAGGTTGTGTACAGTGTGTCTTTATGTGTCTGTGTGGATGTATGCGGGTGTACGTGTGTGTGTGTGTGTGATAGTGTTTGCCTCGTAACATGAGATAGTCAATTACTGTCTCCTAGTGGTGGGAGTAGACTGTCTAGTCTACATTGTTTCCACTGTGTGGGTGTTTGTGCGTCAATGGACTTGTCAGTTCGGCTCTGCCTTCTCCATAGCCTCTCATGCAGAAAGCCCTGTCTGACAATCTTCCCCACCCTCCCAAGGCCTCTTCCACTGCCTCACCATGCTCTGTGAAACCAGGAGAGAGGAGCAGAGAGGAACGTGACAGTACCAGTACCCCGCCCAGCCTTGAGGGATCTTCATACACCCTGCATGGTGCTAGCGCTACATGGCTATTAGGAAAATGGCAGACGTTCATTTGAAAATCTCGATCATTCCCTTAGTTCATAGATGTTTGCATCTGATCACTCGTACCTTGCAAAATCTCCTTTGTACATAATGTCTGTCTGTGAACAAAATCCACTGAAATGGCAGTATAGAGACTGGAGAGAGGGGTAATGAGTCAACAGACAGGTTTGGTGATTCTCATGTGGCCTAACATCTTTAACACTCGGACATCTTTAACGTTATCTTTAACACTCTAACATCTTCAACACTATTATCTTCAACACTCTATTATCTTTAACACTCTATCATCTTCAACACTCTAACATCTTTAATAAATCAATCAATCAAATTTATTTTATATAGCCCTTCGTACATCAGCTGATATCTCAAAGTGCTGTACAGAAACCCAGCCTAAAACCCCAAACAGCAAGCAATGCAGGTGAAGAAGCACGGTGGCTAGGAAAAACTCCCTAGAAAGGCCAAAACCTAGGAAGAAACCTAGAGAGGAACCAGGCTATGTGGGGTGGCCAGTCCTCTTCTGGCTGTGCCGGGTGGAGATTATAACAAAACATGGTCAAGATGTTCAAATGTTCATAAATGACCAGCATGGTCGAATAATAATAAGGCAGAATAGTTGAAACTGGAGCAGCAGCACAGTCAGGTGGACTGGGGACAGCAAGGAGTCATCATGTCAGGTATTCCTGGGGCATGGTCCTAGGGCTCAGGTCCTCCGAGAGAGAGAAAGAAAGAGAGAATTACAGAGAGCATATGTGGGGTGGCCAGTCCTCTTCTGGCTGTGCCGGGTGGAGATTATAACAAAACATGGTCAAGATGTTCAAATGTTCATAAATGACACCCCCGGACAGGGCCAAACAGGAAGGATATAACCCCACCCACTTTGCCAAAGCACAGCCCCCACACCACTAGAGGGATATCTTCAACCACCAACTTACCATCCTGAGACAAGGCTGAGTATAGCCCACAAAGACCTCCGCCACGGCACAACTTAAGGGGGGGGGGGGGGGGGCGCCAACCCAGACAGGATGACCACATCAGTGACTCAACCCACTCAGGTGACGCACCTCCTCCAGGGACGGCATGAGAGAGCCCCAGTAAAGCCAGTGACTCAGCCCCTGTAATAGGGTTAGAGGCAGAGAATCCCAGTGGAAAGAGGGGAACCGGCCAGGCAGAGACCGCAAGGGTGGTTCGTTGCTCCAGAGCCTTTCCGTTCACCCTCCCACTCCTGGGCCAGACTACACTCAATCATATGACCCACTGAAGAGATGAGTCTTCAGTAGAGACTTAAAGGTTGAGACCGAGTTTGCGTCTCTGACATGGGTAGGCAGACCGTTCCATAAAAATGGAGCTCTATAGGAGAAAGCCCTGCCTCCAGCTGTTTGCTTAAAAATTCTAGGGACAATTAGGAGGCCTGCGTCTTGTGACCGTAGCGTACGTGTAGGTATGTACGGCAGGACCAAATCAGAGAGATAGATAGGAGCAAGCCCATGTAATGCTTTGTAGGTTAGCAGTAAAACCTTGAAATCAGCCCTTGCTTTGACAGGAAGCCAGTGTAGAGAGGCTAGCACTGGAGTAATATGATCAAATTTTTTGGTTCTAGTCAGGATTCTAGCAGCCGTATTTAGCACTAACTGAAGTTTATTTAGTGCTTTATCCGGGTAGCCGGAAAGTAGAGCATTGCAGTAGTCTAACCTGGAAGTGACAAAAGCATGGATTAATTTTTCTGCATTTTTCTGCATTTAACACTCCATTCACTTTAACACTCTAACACCTTTAACACACTAACATCTTTAACACTGTAACATCTTTAACACTCTATTATCTTTAACACACTAACATCTTTAACACTGTAACATCTTTAACACTCTAACATCTTTAGCACTCTATTATCTTTAACACTGTAACATATTAAACACTCTAACATCTTTAACACACTAAAATCTTTAGCACTGTAACATCTTTACATGGCAAGGATGTTTCAGTTTGACTCAAGTCCTGCGACCAAGCTGTTGCCGTGGAGACCGGGCCCAGCATGGGGGATCCTACCCAATATTCATGAGACGATTTAGCACCAATTCCTCACTGCACACACACACACACACACACACACACACACACACACACACACACACACACACACACACACACACACACACACACACACACACACACACACACACACACAATATTCATTTTATTTCACCTTTATTTAACCAGGTAGGCTAGATGAGAACAAGTTCTTATTTGCAGGGCTGTTGGCCGGGGTTGGAGTAGCCAGCAGGAAGGCATGGCCAGCCGTTGAGAAATGCTTATTTAAATTTTCGATTATCATGGATTTATCAGTGGTGACTGTGTAACCTAGCCTCAGTGCAGTGGGCAGCTGGGAGGAGGTGCTCTTGTTCTCCATGGACTTAACAGTGTCCCAAAACTTTTTGGAGTTAGAGCTACAGGATGCGAATTTCTGCTTGAAAAGCTAGCCTTTGCTTTCCTGACTGACTGCGTGTATTGGTTCCTGACTTCCCTGAACAGTTGCATATCGTGGGGATTATTCGATGCTATTGCGGTCCGCCACAGGATGTTTTTGTGCTGGTCAAGGGCAGTCAGGTCTGGAGTGAACCAAGGGCTATATCTGTTCTTAGTTCTACATTTTTTTAACGGGGCATGCTTATCTAAGATGGTGAGGAAATTACTTTTAAAGAATGACCAGGCATCCTCGACTGACGGGATGAGGTCAATATCCTTCCAGGAAACCCTGGCCAGGTCAATTAGAAAGGTCTGCTCGCAGAAGTGTGACGATTTTGCACCAATTCTAAACTGCGCACACACACACACACACACAATATTCATGCGATGATTTAGCACACACACACTATCCTACTCAAAAGAGTAAGTAGAGAAATGCAAGTGCGAGCTTTAAAAAGTTGAGCTAGTCACAGCATATCATAGTGTCTGTGAGTCATTGATGCCGTATTTGACTCATTCGTCACACACACAGCAGCCAGACCCGGAGAGGCCTACAGAGCTTCCACTGGGACTCCCTCCACATCTCTCTAACTCTCTCCCACGGGCACATGAAACTGAGTTAAAACACAGCCAATGTGTGGGCCTTGTCTCATCGCGCACCAGCGACTCCTGTGGCGGGCTGGGCGCAGTGTGCGCTAATCAAGGTTGCCAGGTGCATGGTGTTTCCTCCGACGCATTGGTGCGGCTGGCTTCCGGGTTGGAGGCGCGCTGTGTTAAGAAGCAGTGCGGCTGGTTGGGTTGTGTATCGGGGGACGCATGACTTTCAACCTTCGTCTCTCCCGATCCCGTACGGGAGTTGTAGCGATGAGACAAGATAGTAGCTACTACAACAATTGGATACCACGAAATTGGGGAGAAAAAGGGGTAAAATTCTAAACAAAACAAAACAACAAAAAAAACACAGCCAATGTTACTGGATTACTGTCTGTAGCACACTGACTGCTCATTCTCCCACTGTAGCATCACACCAAGCCCACGCGTCGGATCAAGAGTTCCTTCCCGCCTCCAGTCTGAGAGGTTGCTCACAGATCCTGGATCAGCTGAGATATAGATATTAGAGCATACTGTATGCTGCTCACGACCTGAGCTCAGCCTTAGCTACAGGTCCTGGACCAGACAATCTAGTGCCAGACAATGTAAAAAATAATAATAATTCTTGTACATTTGAGAACCGGTCATTTTTTCTGTTGGTTTTGACTTTCCTAAAACAATAACTCGCGATTCAGCTGTCAGAAATCTGAGCACTAAATGCATCAGGGCATTGCATCCATAGGCCTATAGGCTTAGACATCACTGTATGATATGAATATAAAAAATAGACAGTATATATAGAGGAACAGAAACTTAGGCCTAGCCCGAGAGAGAGAGAGAGATATCCTGGCTGCCTGCTATGACACTGACAGACATACATCTTTATGTCAGATGGCTACTGAGTCAGATATATACAGTTGAAGTCGGACGTTTACATACACCTTAGCCAAATACATTTCAACTCAGTTTTTCACAATTCCTGACACTTAATCCTAGTAAAAATTCCTTGTCTATGTCAGTTACGATCACCACTTTATTTTAAGAATGTGAAATGTCAGAATAATAGTAGAGAGAATGATTTATTTCAGCTTTTATTTATTTCATTACATTCCGAGTGGGTCAGAAGTTTACGTACACTCAATTAGTATTTGGTAGCATTGCCTTTAAATTGTTTAACTTGGGTCAAATGTTTCCGGTAGCCTTCCACAAGATTCCCACAATAAGTTGGGTGAATTTTGGCCCGTTCCGCCTGACAGAGCTGGTGTAACTGAGTCAGGTTTGCAGGCCTTCTTGCTCACACACGCTTTTTCAGTTTTGCCCACACATTTTCTATAGGATTGAGGTCAGGGCTTTGTGATGGCCACTCCAATACCTTGACTTTGTTGTCCTTAAGCACTTTTGCCACAACTTTGGAAGTATGCTTGGGGTCCAAGCTTTAACTTCCTGATTGATGTCTTGAGATGTTGCTTCAATATATCCATAATTTTCCTCCCTCATGATGCCATCTATTTTGTGAAGTGCACCAGGCCCTCCTGCAGCAAAGCACCCCCACAACATGATGCTGCCACCCCCGTGCTTCACGGTTGGGATAGTGTTCTTCGGCTTGCAAGCCTCCCCCTTTTTCCTCCAAACATGACAATGATCATTATGGCCAAACAGTTCTATTTTTGTTTCATCAGACCAGAGGACGTTTCTCTAAAAGTACGATCTTTGTTCCCATGTGCAGTTGCAAACCGTAGTCTGGCTTTTTTGTGGCGGTTTTGGAGTAGTGGCTTCTTCCTTGCTGAGCAGTCTTTCAGGTTATGTCGATATAGGACTTGTTTTACTGTGGATATAGATACTTTTGTACCTGTTTCCTCCAGCATCTTCACAAGGTCCTTTGCTGTTGTTCTTGGATTGATTTGCACTTTTCGCACCAAAGTACATTAATCTCTAGGAGACAGAACGCATCTTATGACGGCTGCGTGGTCCCATGGTGTTTATACTTGCGTACCATTGTTTGTACAGATGAATGTGGCACATTCAGGGAAATTGCTCCCAAGGATGAACCAGACTTGTGGAGGTCTGCAATTTATTTTCTGAGGTCTTGGCTGATTTCTTTTGATTTTCCCCAATATCAATCAAATCAAATGTATTTATATAGCCCTTCTTACATCAGATGATATATCAAAGTGCCATACAGAAACCCAGCCTAAATCCCCAAACAGCAAGCAATGCAGGTGTAGAAGCACGGTGGCTAGGAAAAACTCTCTAGAAAAGGCCAAAAGCTAGGAAGAAACCTAGAGAGGAACCAGGCTATAGGGGTGGCCAGTCCTCTTCTGGCTGTGGCGGGTGGAGATTATAGCAGAACATGGCCAAGATTTTCAAATGTTCATAAATGACCAGCATGGTCAAATAATAGGAATCATAATGAACAGGTCAGGGTTCCATAGCCACAGGCAGAAGAGTTGAAACTGGAGCAGCAGCACAGCCAGGAGGACTGGGGACAACAAGGAGTCTTCATGCCAGGTAGTCCTGAGGCATGGTCCTAGGGCTCAGGTCCTCCGAGAGAAAGAAAGAAAGAAAGAGAGAATTAGAGAGAGCATACTTAAATTCACACAGGACACCGGATAAGACAGGAGAAATACTCCTGATATAACAGACTGACCCTAGCCCCCTGACACATAAACTACTGCAGTATAAACACTGGAGGCTGAGACAGGAGAAATACTCCAGATATAACAGACTGACCCTAGCTCCCTGACACATAAACTACTGCAGTATAAACACTGGTGTCTGAGACAGGAGGGGTCAGGAGACATATCAAGCAAAGAGGCACTGAGTTTGAAGGTAGGCCTTGAAATACATCCACAGGTACACCGCCAATTGACTCAAACTATGTCAATTAGCCTATCAGAAGCTTCGAAAGCCATGACATCATTTTCTGGAATTTTCCAAGCTGTTTAAAGGCACAGTCAACTTAGTGCATGTAAACTTCTGACCCACTGGAATTGTGATACAGTGAATTATAAGTGAAATAATTTGTCTGCAAACAATTGTTGGGAAAGTTACTTGGGTCATGCACAAAGTAGATGTCCTAACCGACTTGCCAAAACTATAGTTTGTTAACAAGAAATTTGTGGAGTGGTTGAAAAAGTTTGAATGATTCTAACCTAAGTGTATGTAAACTTCCAACTTCAACTGTAGATATAAGCGTACAAAAGGAGGCTAATTTGCAGAATTTCAGATTTTTTTGTAAGCGTCATATTGTTAGATTATAGGAGTAACTATGGTAGGCCTAAAACATTCTTCCTCACCTCAAGTTCAGTTGTGAGAGTCAGTTGGAGCACTGGTGCACACTGACTTTATTTCATAGACATGCAGTAGCTAAGCTTCCCATTTTTACAATTTCTAACATCCTTTTGTCCAATCTGTAGTCCCATTTTCAAAACTATAAACATAATTAGCACAACATCCGTCTGTTGTGGACCATACCATGAACACAATTCATGTTGTTTTCACAGAATATGCAGCCAATTAACACGTTTCTAAAATGCTTACATTTTGTTTCAATACAAGCATACCCAATACCAAAATTATGGATCTTTCTTGTCTTATTTACAGATAGTTGCACACAGTATGCCAGAAATGAAGACCTAATGTTCAAAACCTTAAATATAGTATAAAGTCTCTACTTCTGCAACAACAGCTGCTCAACAGCTGTATCGACACAGCTGATAAGCATTTTTGAATGAACAGACCATTGAAACATTGAGAATTAGCTGATTTACTGTAAATTGTGTAAAATTGACCAACCACAGCTCCAATCTCAATCGGAGACATAGCCAGGTGTTGAAGTTCTTTCAATTACATGGACATACACTGTTAAAAGGGGGACTCTTTGGATTGATTTTGTTCAATGTGGATACAGAACAACACAGAGGAGCAGAGAGAGAAAAAATAATGTCTTGACACAGGAGGGGAGTGGTTGGACCAGGGAGAGGAGTAGCTGGACCAGGGAGAGGATTAGGTTGACCAGGGATAGGAGTAGTTGGACCAGGCAGAGGAGTAGCTGGACGAGGTAGAGGAGTAGCTGGACCAGGGAGAGGAATAGTTGGACCAGGCAGAGGAGTAGCTGGACCAGGGAGAGGAATAGTTGGACCAGGCAGAGGAGTAGTTGGACCAGGGAGAGGAGTAGTTGGACCAGGGAGAGGAGTAGCTGGACCAGGGAGAGGAATAGTTGGACCAGGCAGAGGAGTAGCTGGACCAGGGAGAGGAGTAGTTGGACCAGGCAGAGGAGTAGCTGGACCAGGGAGAGGAATAGATGGACCAGGCAGAGGAGTAGCTGGACCAGGCAGAGGAGTAGCTGGACCAGGCAGAGGAGTAGCTGGACCATGTAGAGGAGTAACTGGACCATGCAGAGGAGTAGCTGGACCAGGCAGAGGAGTAGCTGGACCAGGGAGAGGAATAGATGGACCAGGCAGAGGAGTAGCTGGACCAGGCAGAGGAGTAGCTGGACCAGGCAGAGGAGTAGCTGGACCATGTAGAGGAGTAACTGGACCATGCAGAGGAGTAGCTGGACCAGGCAGAGGAGTAGCTGGACCAGGCAGAGTAGCTGGACCAGGGAGAGAAGAGGCTGGACCAGGGAGAGGAGAGGCTGGACCAGGCCAGCAGTGGGGTAGCAGTGGAGTAGAGTCCAGTCTAATACCATGGTCTATCACTGAGATAGACTGGTGAAAGAGTCCAGTCTAATACCATGGTCTATCACTGTGAAAGACTGGTGAAAGAGTCCAGTCTAATACCATGGTCTATCACTGAGAGAGGCTGGTGAAAGAGTCCAGTCTAATACCATGGTCTATCACTGAGAGAGGCTGGTGAAAGAGTCCAGTCTAATACCATGGTCTATCACTGAGAGAGGCTGGTGAAAGAGTCCAGTCTAATACCATGGTCTATCACTGAGAGAGACTGATGAAGGAGTCCAGCCTAATACCATGGTCTATCACTGAGAGAGGCTGGTGAAAGAGTCCAGCCTAATACCATGGTCTATCACTGAGAGAGGCTGGTGAAAGAGTCCAGTCTAATACCATTGCCTATCACTGAGAGAGGCTGGTGAAAGAGTCCAGTCTAATACCATGGTCTATCACTGAGAGAGGCTGGTGAAAGAGTCCAGTCTAATACCATGGTCTATCACTGAGAGAGACTGGTGAAAGTGTCCAGTCTAATACCATGGTCTATCACTGAGAGAGGCTGGTGAAAGAGTCCAGTCTAATACCATGGTCTATCACTGAGAGAGGCTGGTGAAAGTGTCCAGTCTAATGCCATGGTCTATCACTGAGAGAGACTGGTGAAAGAGTCCAGTCTAATGCCATGGTCTATCACTGAGAGAGACTGGTGAAAGAGTCCAGTCTAATACCATGGTCTATCACTGAGAGAGGCTGGTGAAAGAGTCCAGTCTAATACCATGGTCTATCACTGAGAGAGGCTGGTGAAAGTGTCCAGTCTAATGCCATGGTCTATCACTGAGAGAGACTGGTGAAAGTGTCCAGTCTAATGCCATGGTCTATCACTGAGAGAGACTGGTGAAAGAGTCCAGTCTAATACCATGGTCTATCACTGAGAGAGGCTGGTGAAAGAGTCCAGTCTAATACCATGGTCTATCACTGAGAGAGGCTGGTCAAAGAGTCCAGCCTAATCTCAGACGGTCAACTGTGGCTTCCATTATCCGGAATTTTCAACAAACCAACGGGTAAGTAATGCATTTCACAAGGGCTGCTTCTGTCATTACTGTTGCTATGTCCCACAGTAACTGTAGGCCACCAGTCCCAATGCAAATACATATGTTGTATTGTTGTTCCTCTAAAGGACGCTCTTCTCCCTCTGGGGGAAGAGGAAAGCTTCTCAGTGAAGACCAAGAGCCATTGTCGGATTGGTCATTGCTGACAATGCAATGAAACTGAGAGAAATTCAGAGCAGAGAACAACCTGGTGTTTCACAGTGTGGAAAGCATCAGTCTGACTTCTAATGGTTCAGACTCTGACCAATAACAGAGTTGGAATGAAACAGTTGTACACAGTTCCTTTTGAAAGGAACAGTGAGCTGGTCAAGGAACTCCGGCACCAATACATCCAGGTATGGTCTATCCAAGATGTCTTGTTCTACAGTGAGTTTTACGCTATGTAACTCTACATGTAAACATGGGTTACATTACACACAGTAGGACATACTGAAAAGCATGTACACATACTGTGTTTGATTTCTTTCAGAGAGTCATGGAGTTGGGGGCTAATCAGACCCCACATGAAATAATTTATGTAGATGAGGCAGGGTTTAGCCTGGCAAAAACACGTCGGTGGGGATGAAACTTCATCGGGGAAAGGGCCACAGTTGATGTGCCGGGTCAGAGAGGAGCAAATATCACAATGTGTGCTGCAATCTCGAGTGCAGAAATGCCAGATTGTTCCCTACAACACTGAGCACCTTGTTTTGTTTATTGGATGACCTCCACCAACAACTGGTGCCAGAAGCAGAAAGGGAACAGGTGGGAGGAAAAATGAGGACATTTGTGATTGCATGGGACATTCCACCATTCACATGTAATCACAAACTGGTCTGCAGCTCATCCAATAATGGTTTCCCTTTTCCTCCCCCCTACTCACCTTTCCTCCCCCTACTCACCTTTCCTCCCCCCTACTCACCTTTCATCCCCCCTACTCACCTTTCCTCCCCCTACTCACCTTTCCTCGCTCCTACTCACCTTTCCTCCCCCTACTCACCTTTCCTCCCCCCTACTCACCTTTCCTCCCCACTACTCACCTTTCCTCCTCCTACTCACCTTTCCTCCCCACTACTCACATTTCCTCCCCCTACTCACCTTTCCTCCCACTACTCACCTTTCCTCCCCACTACTCACCTTTCCTCCTCCTACTCACCTTTCCTCCCCACTACTCACCTTTCCTCCCCCTACTCACCTTTCCTCCCCACTACTCACCTTTCCTCCCCCTACTCACCTTTCCTCCCCCTACTCACCTTTCCTCCCCCCTACTCATCTTTCCTCAACCCCATTGAGGAATGTTTTTTCTGCCTGGAGGTGGAAAGTGTATGATCAACGGTCACATGACCAAATGTCCCTCCTGCATGCAGTGGATGTCGGCTGCAGAGACATCTCAGCTGAAGACTGTCAGGGGTGGATAAGGCAGGCCAAGCGTTTCTATCCAAGGTGCAGAGACATCTCAGCTGAAGACTGACAGGGGTGGATGAGACATGACAAGCGTTTCTATCCAATGTGCAGAGACATCTCAGCTGAAGACTGACAGGGGTGGATAAGGCAGGCCAAGCGTTTCTATCCAAGGTGCATAGAGAGAGACGACATAAGATGTGATGTGGACGAGAACATGTGGCCAAATGCTGAAGATCGTATAGATTAGAACAGGACAGCATTTTTCAGTTTTTTCCCTTTTATTTCTACACATTTGGAACCAAAGGCCATGTATGTTGGATGTGTTGTTGAACCAAAGGCCATGTATGTTGGATGTGTTGTTGAACCAAAGGCCATGTATGTTGGATGTGTTGTTGAACCAAAGGCCATGTATGTTGGATGTGTTGTTGA